>NC_056075.1:47897612-48165112 GCF_016772045.2 Ovis aries | reverse complement strand
GGCGGGCAGACTCTTGACCGCAGAGCCACCAGCAAAGCCCCGTGACACAGCACTTTTAAGGTGATACTGCTCTGGTGATACTGATCTGCTCTGCACACGGTGAGGATTTGAAGACGGGTGAGTCTGAGAGCAGAACCACTTGTCTCCCCAGGGTCACGTCACCACCCGCCAGAGAAGCCATTTTTCATGCGGTGGGAAGTTTAGCGTGATGCTTAGTGAAACTCCACAGTCAGAACGTTGTTTCCAAATACACTGGAACAATTCTTTGCTGAGTTAGGCTTGAACACCAGCTCCAGTGCACCGTTTGAGTCCTGGGCTTTCACAGATGTGAGTTTCCATGAACTTCCCTGAGGCGCAGGAGACCTGGGTTCGATCCCTGGGTCGGGAAGATCCCCTGGAGAAGGAAATGACAACCCACTCCAGTATTCTTGCCTGGAGAATCCCATGGACGGAGAAGCCTGGTAGGCTACAGTCCACGGGGTCACAAAGAGTAGGACACGACTGAATGACTTCACCTCACCTCACCTCCCGGAGGCCAGGAAAGACAGACAAATGGAGCCTCCAGTACAAGCTGTGCAGGACAGGGCTCACATTAAATGCACCGAGACACACAATGATAATGAAATACTAAGTAAGGAAAACGGTTGCTTAAAAATATATCCTTTCTATGAACAACAGCTGTGTACTTTCTTAAAAAGCCTGAATTCTGAATGCAGTGCTTTGCTGATTTTCCAAGGACAGCATGAAGAGCAGGCTCTCGCACCCCATCCAGGGCGTCAGTGGTGAGCTGGAATTCCTGTCATAGCTGGAAGCTGGCACAGCATCAGGGTGCGTGCCTGGCACACACGTGGCTACAGCAGACATTCCATTTTTTGATTTTTTTTTTTTTCTGGACAAATGTTTGGTTTCCTCACTTCTCGTGTGCGTGATTGAAGGTGACTTGATCTAATCCAATTTTCCTTCGTAGGAGGTGTGATAAACGAGGGCTTTGCCTTGGTGAATCCAAGGGAAGACAGAAGCACGTTGGTCCACAGTGGGGAGAAATGGTTCCTCAAGCGTCTCAGCATTAAACTTGAAGGGGGAGCAGGTTCGTCTTCAATAAGGCATAATTGTAAAGCTCATTGCATGTGACAGGGAGAAGTTTCCTCTGAAATAAGCAGATCCTTTGTAATCTGTTTCTAATGAAAACTTGGGAAATATTTGTAAGGGAAGGAAGAAGAAAGTCTTGAGGGAGTGCCAGAAAGAAGCTCTGAGAGCTGGCAACATTGGAAACTCTTTCAGTGGTTTTCAGAAAGAGCTGAGGTGTATAATAAATGGTCCTGGCAAACAGCATGAAGGGGGAGGGGGGGATGACTGGGAAATCGTCTGTTCATCTGAAATGTTTTTTACATTTTTGCGATGCTATCTAATTTGGTGATGCAGATTGCATTTAGAACTTAACCCACTGAGGATCTTGCCAAAAAGTTTTGGCTATAGGCTGCTGGCTCCACAAGGTACCAAGCAGAGTTGATGAGGTGGGATGTGGTCCATGGAATTCCATAGCGTGGGCATCACCCAGGCTGGGAGAGGAGATGCCCTCCCCAAACCCCCAGCACCCTGCCGCTCTCTCTGTGCCGTCATTAGCCCGTGAACAGCTGCTGGCTGCAGCTCTTCGGGGACTGGTGTAAGAGTTGCTGGAATGGTCCATGATGAGCCTGTGTGAGCCGTGGCTGAAGGAATGGTTTGCTCCCAGGCAGGGAGGAAGACCTGGTGCCTCCCGGGCAAGGGTTTCTGAGAGGCTTGACTGTGAGCCAGAAGGCGGAGCATTCAAATACTTGAAATAAATGAATTATGGGTTTGGCTCACATTTGTGGTGGAGAATATATTATTACTAGATCAGATGAGTTCTTATTGAAAATATATGTGCGGGAGGTCCTGTCTGAATTAATCTACTAGCGTGTGTGTGCTTCCTTTCAGAAACACAGGCTTCTTAGAATCGGTAAAAATTTTAAATTCTTTGTATCATACAGTTACTATACTTTGTTGTAATTAGGGTTTTATTTAAGTCTGTCAAACCTGTAAATCACTGAGACAAAAATACCACTGTGATGTCATGTTTGACACCAAGCACTGAATTTATATGCATTGATGTTGCAAACATCACTCTAAGTGATGGCATCCTTATTTTTCATTTAAAAATAAATTATGAATACTGCCATTTTAGGAAGCAAAGTCACTAGTATTTAAATCGTTGAATAGTTTTTTTTTGAGGGAGATAAAGTTAAAATGAAGTATTCCACATAAGAGTGTTTGAAAGAAGCCGAAAACTTAGGAAAAGAGTTAGAGATAATGCCAAATAAATCCTGTTGATTAAAAAAAAATCACACAGCAGCAAAATTCTTGATTTTAACTAGAATGACAGAAAAATATCTGAGTGATAATTAAATTCTTGCTTCATCATTAAATATTCTTTGTTCACCTATCACTTAATGAAAATCAGTATCTCAGTGAATGAATATGCATAGTTCTTTCATCTAACACAACTGTTGGGCATTTAGAATCCTTCCAATTTTTGTCTATCATAAAATAATGCTGCAATGAACATTTGTGTATTTTTGGCACCTAGTTATTTCCTTAAGACAAATTACTACAAGTAAAACTTCTGGCTAAAGATGATAGAGGTTTTCAGGTCTTTTGGTGTATTTGGTCAATTTGCTTATCATTTTGTATCTGTTGACATGCCTCGTAAGAGATGAGGAGATTAACACTCTAAATTCTCCCCGCCTCTTCCACCTACTTCCTGTTGTTTTATGTTAGGAGCTTTCAGAACAAGTTTATGATTAAATTATTGTTGTATTTGAGTCTTCAAAATTACATTCTTTTGTAAATATGCCTTTACTTCTGCGATGGTTTGGTTTTGTGGCTTATCCCTTTAGTACTTTTATAGCATAATTTTAGTCCTGCGTTTTGATTCTTTTAGTCTGATGGACTATGTCTTTGAATGTCTTTTTCTCTAAGTTTTGTAAGTAATACACTTTCTAACTGCTTGTACATTTGAGAAGTTTTCTGTACTGACTATCAGGTTTCTAAGGAAGGCTTTTTGTTATTGAGTTCTCTGGGGCTTTGGGGCTTCCCAGGTGGAGCTGGTAGTAAAGAACCTGCCTGCCAATGCCGGAGATATGAGACTTGAGTTCCATCCCTGGGTCGGGAAGATCCCCTGGAGAAGGGCCTGGCAACCCACTCCAGTATTCTTGCCTAGAAATTCCCATGGACAGAGAAGCCTGGTAGGCTACAGTCCATAGGGTTGCAAAGAGTCAGACATGACTGAAGTGACTTAGCAGGAGAACTTTCTTTATATATTCTGGACATAAGTTCTTTGTCACATTTTTGATTTGCAGATACTCTCTCTCAGTCTTTGGTTTGCCTTTTCATTTGTTAATGGGGGCTTTAGAAGAGCAGACATTTTACATTTTGGTTCAATCTAATTTATTAGCATTTTGTTTCA
Source organism: Ovis aries (assembly GCF_016772045.2). Lineage (NCBI taxonomy): Eukaryota > Metazoa > Chordata > Mammalia > Artiodactyla > Bovidae > Ovis > Ovis aries. Next base: position 48,161,628 of record NC_056075.1, on the reverse strand, counting down.
TTGTTTGCGACTTTCGTGTCCTAACTGTAAAATCTGGCCTTCCTCAAGTGTGAAAAGTTTTGCGATATGATCCACTTTGAGCTGATTTTGCTTATGGCATTAAGCAAGAGCAAGGGATCATGCCTGCTCTTGTTTAGGTGCTAACTCAACACTTTTGCGACCCCATGGACTGTAGCCTGCCAGGTTCCTCTGTCCATAGGATGTCCCAGGCAAGAATCCTGGAGTGGGCTGCCGTTTCCTCCTCCAGGGGATCTCCCTGACCCGGGGATTGAACTTGAGTCTCCTGCATTTGCAGGTGGGCTCTTTGGCCTGAGCCACCAGGGAAGCCTGGGGTCCTTCTTACCATGTGCGTTTCCATTTGTTCTGGCACCGTTGTTTGAAAAGACTGGTTTTTCCTCCATGGAATCATCGTTTCCTCTTTTCCTCTGTGTTGAAGCAAGCTGGCCATCTCCGTGTGGACCTCGTTCCGCTCTCTGCTCTGTCCCACCGCCCCGAGTGCCTGTCCGCCTGCAGAGCTCATTGACTCCTTTACTGTAAATCATCGGCGAAGGCAAGTCCTCTCGTGGTTCCTCGTTTTTATACAAGACTAATGGAGATTGTTTGGATTTCCACATAAAGTTTAGAATCGACTGATCAATTTATACAGAAAAGACCTCCTGGGATTTTGATTGGTACTGCATTGAATTTATACATTAAGCTGGAAGGAATTGTATTTTTAATAATAATGAGACTTCCAATTCATGGACATAGTACGTATCTCTCTGTTTATTTTTTAATTCCTTGGTGGCAATATATAGTTATCATTGAAAGAGGCTCGCGCATATTTTGTTCAATTCTACCTAAATAGTTCATGTTTTTGATACTGTCATCAAGTCGTCCGTCATTAGGTGTGATGAGAGCTGTAGGAGTTTCATACATCCTCAATATTGTCTTTCTAATGAACAAGATTTTCATGTTGCTAATTTACTGTTGTTCCACTCATTGATCGTTTCTTTAAAGCGTAGCGCTTTGTTGTATCTGCTGAAGAAACATTTTCCTGCTGTAAAATCTTGAAGAGATTCTTCTATGCTGTTTTCTAGATTTGTTGTTTCATGTCTCACACTTACATCTAAAAGCTACTTGGAAATGATTTTTTTTTTTTCTGTGTGGTGTGAGGTATGAGCTATGCGTAAGGATTTATTTTTTTCCATACAGAGATCCAGGTGATACAGTGTTACCTATTGAATAGACCATTCTTCCCACTTTCGATGTCATCTCTGCCATAAAGTCCATAACCACAAATGAGTCTATTTCTGCACTCTCGGTTCTGGCTCATTATTCTGTTGTCTGCCCATGTGCTAACACCACACTGTATCAAGTAAGGTAGTTTTATAAAAAGTCTTCATAGCTAAGGGGCTGTGTCTGCCAGCTCTGCTTTTCTTCTGCACAACTGTTTTGACTTTGCTTAGCTTTCTGCCTTTCCAAATAAATATTTGAATCAGCTTGTCAATTTCCACACAAAAAAGAGTTATGGTTTTGATTGGAGTCGCATTGAATATATAGATCAATTCAGGGATAATTAATTACTTTGTGATACTGAATAGCCAAAATTATAGCTCTTATTTACACAGGTCTTTTAAATTTTCTCTTAATAAAGTTTCATAATTTTTCAGTGCAGAAATCTTGTTATGTTTGTGTTAGATTTACTCCTTAATGATTTCATGGCTCCCTGGTGGCTCAGAGGTTAAAGCGTCTGCCTCCAATGCGAATAGACCTGGGTTCAATCCCTGGGTCGGGAAGATCCTCTGGAGAAGGAAATGGTAACCCACTCCAGTATTCTTGCCTGGAGAATCCCATGGATGGAGAAGCCCGGTAGGCTTCTCCATGGGGTCGCAAAGAGTCAGACACGGCTGAGCGACTTCACCTTCACCTTAAGTAGCATCTTTTACATTTTCGTTTGCCAGTTATTTCTTTGTGTATTGAAATGCATTTGACTTTTATTGGTTGAAGTAGTTGATGCCAGGGGTTGGGCAGAGAAAATCCAAGGTGAACCAGAAGGATCATGTAAGAAAGGAAGTCTCAAGGAAGGGAGGGGGAAGGGAATGGGCTGTTTCAAAAGGCACAGGTGCCAACTTGAAAAAGCTCTCAATGGTTAAACCTGAACAACTCTGAAGTGACGTGAAGTGGCTCAGTCGTGTCCGACTCTTTTCAACCCCATGGACTGTAGCCTACCAGGCTTCTCTGTCGATGGGATTCTCCAGGCAAGAATACTGGAGTGGGTTACCATTTCCTTCTCCAGGGGTCTTCCTGATCCAGGGATTGAACCCGGGTCTCCCGCATTGGAGGCAGATGCTTTAACCTCTGAGCCTCCAGGGAAGCCCAATTAGCCACAGATAAAAATGACAGTATTGGATTATATCTCTTAAAATTAAATAATTTCTCATGAATCAAAAAAAAACACCATTATATAAGTCATACTTAATGGTGAAAGAGTGGAAATTTTCCAATTATAATCATAAAAGCAACACCATCAGTACTTCTATTCAGCATTGTACAAGAAGTCCTATCACAGCAGTAGCAGTGAAGAAAATTTAAATATAAGAACTGGAAAGGAAAAAAGCTTACGTCATTATTTTGCATGGTATGTTTTGAACTGAATTAATCCAAAAGAATAAGCAAAACCAAAATAGTAGATTGAGTCATATGAAATCACCATTTTAGGACTGAATATTGGCAGTTTCATATGCTTCAACCAATAACAGTTTTTCACCATATTCTCTGTAGGGTTGCTCTCTGGTGGCTAAATGATGAAGAATCTGTCTGCCAAGCAGGAGACGAGAGTTCGATCCCTGTGTTGGGAAGATCCGCTGAAGAAGGAAGTGGCAACTCGCTCCAGTATTCTTGCCTGGAGAATCCCATGAACAGAGGAGCCTGGTGGGCTACAGTCCATGGGGTCGCAAAGTGTTGGACATGACTTTCCAGTAAAAAACAAACAGCAAAACGCTCTTTATTAGTTTCAGGAAGTTCTCTTTTATACCTAGTTTGCTGAGAATATTCGCCAAGAATATATGCTGCATTTTTCAAGTCTTTTTCTGCATCCACTGAGATGACTCTGTGAATTATTCGCATCATTGGCAGCTGGTTGTCCTGATGAAGCCTCAGTCTGAGGTGTGCACCGTGTCCCTGGGTCTCGGGAGTGTGGCTTCATTCACCTGGCCCTCTCTTCTCTAACTGGGGCTACGCTGTACAATCCTATCCCTCCCCAAGGAGTGGGTTTTTATTTATCTCTTTTCTTTTTCTGTGCCTGCTAAGTCGCTTCGGTCGTGTCCAACTCTTTATGACACCATGGACTCTAGCCCGCGAGGCACCTCTCTCCATAGAATTCTCCAGGCAAAAATACTGGTGAGGGTTGCTGTGCCCTCCTCCAGGGGATCTTCCCGAGCCAGGGATCAAATCCACACCTGCTGAGGCTCCTGCAATGCAGGCGGATTTCTCAGCGCTGAGCCACTGGGAAGCCCTTTCTTTCCCCGACTGCAGAGTTTCCACCAATGTTACAGGGGCAGCTCGTGCCCTTCCCCCAGTGAATTAAAACTGTTCCTAGTGGACACAGAAGAGAAAGATCCTGGAAGAGTTTCTTGTTCCTTTGCATTTCCACTGGTGTCTTGACCCAAGTTTGTACACGATGGACATTTTTAAGAGCTTGTTGAGTTGCTTCTGTGGGAAGAGTCTATGAGAAGATGCGTACCCTCCAAGCCATGTAGCCCCCCTGAACTGTTACACTTCCACCAGCCTGCCAGTCTGTACAAAGACCCTCACCAATCCATCCCCACAGTGTGGTGGCCCAGGGGGCGGAGTCAGGCTGGCACCTCTCCTCTCCCTGCAGACAAGATGCCACCGTAGGTATTAGCCCTGTGCTTGCTCTGTGATTCTGCCCTGGGACCTTGTGGGTTTGAAGTCAGTCTGTCCCTCTGTTATTGAAAGGGTGAGAACAAGGTTCCTTGCAGCTCTCTCAACTTAGGGCAGAAGCTGCAGGTCTCTCTGATGAGTTTTTTTTAAAGTTATGAATTCATGTAAAATTTTGTCAAATACTTTTTCTGCATCTTGAAATAAGTGTATGTTTGTCTTCTGTATTTCATTTATCTGATGGATAACACACACACACGCAGAAGTATCGTGTACTTTTCACACATCCACAAAACAAAGGAGAAAGAAGCATGAGACATATGTATATATTTATGTGTATATAATGTGATTTATCTAAAAGTTTGGAACAATTTTGAGATGATAACAAAGTTACAGAAAACTTGGAAGTCGAGTACAAAGAGCTTGCTTTTTCTAAGCCTTCTGAGAGTAAGTCACCCACATGGTCCTCCACCACCCCTAACTATTTTTAGGGTATGTTTCTATGACAAGGAAGTTCGTCTATGTAACCAGCCAAATCGACATGCCAGCACTGATATGATGCGTCACAGCATCTATCCTCAGACCCTATTCAGGGTTCCCCAGTTGTTTCAGTAATACCTTGTAACAAAGATGCCTTTCAGGGTCATGTGCTACACTTAGTTGCCTGCCTGTTCATCTCCTTTGTTCTAGAACAGTCCCTGGTCTTCCCCGGACTATGTGACTTTGATACTTTGGAAGATGACAAGCCATTTGTTTCAAGGAGTGTCCTCCAGTCTGGATTTGTCTGCTTCCTTATAATTAGACTGAGGTTCTGTCCTTCACAGGAATACTGCTGTGATCTCATTGTATGCTATCAGGTGGCACATGATCCCAGTTTGTTTCATAATTAATGATGTTTACTCTGACTACTTGATTAAGGTGGTGTCTGCCAGCTTTCCCCACTGTAAACTTACTAACTTCTCCTTTGTAATTAATAAGCGTTTTATGGGGGGTAGAAATACTTTGGAACCATGTATATCTTGTTCTTCATCAAGGTTTTACATGAATTCCTTAATTAGTTTCTGAAAGAACTCACGATTTTCTACTATTCTCAATGGACCGTAACCTGCTATCATCATTATTCACCTCAGTGCTCAGACTGAACCTGGGCTGCGTGCTGAGGGCTCATTTACTCCGGCCTGGACTCTGCTGGCCCCACTCTCCTTGGAGCACTTTCTTGCTTTTTGGCATGGTGGTTGCAGGCTCATCTATGCTTTTTCTGCTCAAGACCTAGCCATTTCTCCAGGGACTTCTTATCTCCCTTGGTGGTTTAGAAGCTAAGGTCCTTGGCTTGATGTGCTTTTTGCTGTTGGGGTGTTGCTACCAGCAAGCCCTCCCAAGCAGAGCCAGGAGATAAATGTACGTTGAAGATGTGTATTTAGACGCTTGCATGTGTGTGTATGTCTGTGTATGCACTCCCAAGTATATGCAGATGCATTCATTTACAGTTCTATTTATTTTAATCCATCTGTTTATCCATCTATTGCTTTTATCATCTGTACGTGTGTTAGTCGCTCAGTCATGTCTGATTCGTTGCGACCCTAGGGACTGTAGCCCCCAGGATCCTCTGTCCGTGGAATTCTCTAGGCAAGAATACTGGAGTGGGTTGCCATTTCCTCCTCCAGGGGAATCTTCCCGACCTAGGGATCAAACCTCGGCCTCCTGCATGGCAGGCAAGTTCATTATCATCTGCGCCACCAAGGGAAGCCACGTATATCAAATCCGTGTATAGCTCTAGCATCTATTGAAAGCTGCCGGTTCGCTCTGCTGCACCCCCATTCCAACCCAGCATCTCGGTGTTGTTTTCTCCATTTCCATGTGCGTAACCCTCTTCTCCAGCTGCGTGAGAACACGAGCGTCTGCTCCTCTTCGTGCATTTCTTCGTTTGGTCCATGAGATGCTCTCGATCTCCGGCTTGGCCGTCACTCCCTCCCCTGCGTGGGTGCGTGCTCACCTTGCCTGTGCTCCAGGCTGCCCTCAGGCAGACCCTCCCCTGCCGCCCTGTCCAGCCCACCTCCGGACTCTTGCCCTCCGTCACATGCCTGCCCTGCCTTACCAACAGCTATAGGGCTGAGCTGGTCAGGGAGGGAGAGGGCAGGCTGAAGCACATCCATCGACTTTAAATCCATACATTCCTTGAATTTAGGCTTCATGCATTTTCCTTTCGGCATTTCACTGAATTATTTGTGCTGATATTTTGTTTAGTATTTCTGTGGCTATGTTCATGGGAAGAGTTGGCCCATAAATTTTGTTTCTTATAATGTCTTTGTCAGGTTTTGGCATCAAGGTCAAAGTGGTCTCAGAAGAGTTGGAAAGTGTTTCATCTCATTAGCCTTTGGAAAGGTCTCTCTAAGATGTGTGCCATTATGCCCCAAAATATTAAGAAGAATTCATTAAGGAAACCATCTAGGCCAGGAGATATTTTTGGGGGAGGATTTAAATTTAAAATTAGAAGTTTTAAAATAAATGTGGAATTACTCATATTTCTGTTTCCTTTTTAAAATCAGTTTCTAAACTTCATTTTTTAAAGGAATTTTTCTATTTAATAATTTTCAAATTGATCTTCACGAAAATAGTTATAATATCCTCTCATCCTGTTTTTAATATCTGTAGAAGAATTTTTTAATTCTTCATTTTGATAATCAGAAGTTCTCCCCTGCCCGTCTTCTCTCTCCATTTCTTTTTTCCTTAGAACACTGTTTTTAAAGAGTTTCAGTGGCCTTAGATTCTAGAAGAGCCATTTTGGCCTTGGTTTTTCTCTCCTGTCCATTTGTTTTACACTTTATTTACTTTATTGAAGTGCGCTGGGTTCACAGTGTTATGTTAGTTTCAGGTGTACAGTATAAGGACTCAGCTATATAGGCTGAGTCATTATAGGGTTGTAGGCCACATGCCATTGAAAGTTGGACAATAATGAGTCTAATTCCCTGGGCTGCATGCTATATCCTTCTGCTTCTCTATTTTATAAACAGTAGTCTGTATCTTCTAACCCCTTATCTGTATCTTCTTCCACCCTCTCTCCCTCTCCCCACGGGAAACCACTGGTTTGCTTCTCCCAAGTGGTAACTATGATTCTGTCTCTATTTTGTTATAAGCACTTATTGGTCTAGTCTTGAGATTCCACATATAAGAAACATCATACAGGTTTTGCCTTTCTCTGACTTATTTCACTAAGCGTAATTCTCTCCACATCCATCCACGTTGTTGCAAATGGCACAGTTTCATCCTTTTTTATGCCTAAGCAATATTCTACTATGTATAGTGGGATACACACACAGACACACACACACACGTGCGCACACACACGCACGCACATGCACACACACACTTTTTATCTGTTCATCTGCTACTGAGCACTCTAGAGGTTTCCATGCTTTGGCTATTGTAAATGAAGCGTCTGGGAACATTGGGGTGCATGTATCTTTTCGAATCAGTGTTTCTTTCTTTCCTTTTCTATTTTTCTGGCTGCAGGCCCAGGAGGGGAGTGGCTGGATCCTATGGTAGTTCTCCTTTTAGTTTTCTGAGAACCTTCATAGGGTTCTGCCATGGTAGTTGCACCAATTTACGCTCTCAGCCACAGTGCACAAGGGTTCCCTTTTATCCACTCCAGCATTTACTATTTGTAGACTTTTCACTGATAGTCGTTCCGACAGGTGTGAGTGATATCTAGTTGCTTTGGCTGGCATTTCTCTAATAATAAGCAGCGTTGAACATCTTTTCATATGCCTGTTACCCAACAGCATGCGTGTTTGGAAAAATACCTATTCAGGTCTTCTGCCACCTTTTTTTGGATTAGGTTGTTTGTTTTTGTGATATTGGATTATATGAGCTGTTTCTGTTTCTGTATTTTGGATATTAGCTTCTTATTGGTCATATCATTTGCAAATATTTTCTCCCACTCAGTAGGCCAGCATGCTTGCTGAGGAAGTCCCATGAAAGCTCTCTCTGCCCTGCCCTGGGGGCAGGTGAGAGTGTTTGCTCCTCACGAGTGGGGTCCAGACTGCCCCCAGCCTCCTGGCGGCCTCAGTGGTCCTTCAGTCTGGCCGCGGGGCTGGTCGCCCCCTTGAAGGACCCCCGGGACCGGGATGCCCAGTCTGTTTCTCGCTGCCCCCTCCCTGGCTGAGTGCGCGAGTGTGCTTAAGCCTGTGCGATTCCCCTCCCACCCCAGGGGCTCAGGCTCCTACTGATCAGTTTCCTTCCTTTCCTACCAGATTCTTGTGGATTTTCCGTACAACCTTGATTGCACAGGAGTCTTTCTGCCAGTCTGCAGTTAATTTTCAGTGAGAATTGCTCCACTTTTAGATGTCTTTTGATGTGTTTGTGTGGTGAGGTGAGTTTCATATCTTCTTACCGCACCATCTTGACTGATGTGTCCATTTGTAGTACATTTTAAAGTATCTTTCTTAATTTACCTTATTTTATGTGGGTTTAATTTACCTTTCTTTTTATAACTATACAAAATAAAAACTCAGTCTTGAATTTTAAGCCTTTCTTATTTTCGTATGTAAGCATTCAGGCTGTTAATTTCCCAGTAAGCATGCCTTTAGCTGCTTCCCACAAGTTGTGTTTTATTGCATTTTTATTATCCTTTAATACAAAATATTTTATAATTTCCATTGTAATTCATTAGTTGATTCATTGGTTATTTAGAAGCATACTGTTGAGTTTCCAAATACTTGTGGACTCTTTGGTTATATTTGTTATTTATTTCTAGAATACTTTTTTCTACAGTCAGAGGATATACTCTGAATGACTTCAATCCAGTGACTTCACTGAGATTTGACTCATTTTCCAGGATATGGTCAATCACTGAGCCGCTTGTATTTGACCATTTTGAACTTTGAGTTGTGAACGTTGGCTCTTTATTCTCTCGTCTTTGCAACTACAGTTTTCTCTGTCATCCTCTTGGCTGTGCTCATCCTTTCCCTCTATTAATTGTGGAGCTTCTCCAGTTCATCCTGCAAGTTATTAATCAAATTTTGTGCGTGTTCCATATGACTTTTTTTACAACTTCTAAAGCACATTTGAGTTATTGCATTTTCACTTTGTATTATTATTTTATTCTCATATCTAGCTCCTTTTTCATTTTCCCATCCTTCTTCCTTTCTAACCTATCTTGTATATGCCTGTAAAGAATATGAATGATTTCATTCTAGTTTTCCTAAGTCTTCACATACTCTGTTCTGCACTCAATCAAAGAAATACCAACCCCTTTGTAGTTTACAGACATTTAAAAAATAGAGTACATATAAAAGTGCTATAGAGAGTAAAGCTCTGTATACTTTTAAGGTGATGTTATTAGTAATAAGGGTGCTCTGCTACAAATACCAATCCTTGAAAATGCACAGAATCATGGGAAATGAGCAAAGACTTGAAAACTGCAGGTGGTACACCACCTCAACTTTTCTCAGAGGCACAAATATGTCTTATAATATGTGCATTTATACATATGTATAAATGTCTTAAAACATGTACATATTTTTGTACATGTTTGGTATATAAAGAGAGAAACAGGACTTGAAAACTTCAGGTTTAAAAATCTAGGCTTTGTTTCCTGGATTCTAGCAAAATATAGTGCCAGGTCACTGGGTAAAGCATAGGCCTTCATTCCTTCTAAAGGGATCCTCACTTCTTGCTTTTGTTATTTATTTATTGGTAAGAATGGTAACTGACAATTACACAGTTAATTAGCATAAGTCATCAAGATTTCACTGGTTTCTGATGGGAAATGCACACTTGTGCTCTTGGACTGGCTGGTATAGCGGGAATGCTTATAGCTAGAGATAACGGAGGGATTTAAGCAAGAAAGGCACTGATCTCCCAGCTATGGGATGCTGAAGCAGGGTCTCTAGCTCTGTTGGTGTAGCCTGATATTGCCACCAGGAAAACCTAATCTTTCTTTTGCCCTCCACTCTAAGTGCCCTGTTTACTTAGGGACCCGTGGTTGTCGACTGGTTGTGAGATGTTCTGGAACCACTCTGGCGTCCAAGGCGGAAGAACTGGGGTGGGGCTGTCCCAGCAACTACCTGCCTCTCATCAGAAAACGAGATCTTCCTCAGTGCCCCTCTCCCTGTTCCTGGCAGCAGGTTTCCTCTTACAGCTCCTGCCCATGGGGTCTCACTGAGCCCTCGATGGCAAGGGGAGGCTAGGTGTCGGCTGGCGGCTCTGCTCACTAGGAAACTCCATTGAGAGCAGTCAGCTCCTGCCTCCTGTGCCTGATTGGGGTGCTTTCTGGTTTGGGTAATGAGTAGGACACACCGAGTTCACTGTGTTCTTGTTGCTGTTCGGTTGCTCAGTCGTGTCTGACTCTGCGACCCCATGGACTGCAGCACGCTGGGCTCCCCTGTCTTCTGCTGTCTCCCAGAGTTTGCGCAGATTCACCCATTGATTCAGTGGCGCCATCCAACTATCCAATCCTCTGTCGTCCCCTTCTCCTCCCACCTTCAATCTTTCCCAGCTTCAGGGCCTTTGCCAGTGAGTCAGCTCTTCACATCAAGTGGCCAAAGTATTGGAGCTTCTGCTTCAGTAGCAGTCCTTCCAATGAATATTCAAGGTTGATTTCCTTTAGGATTGACTGGTTGGATCTCCTTGCTGTCCAAGGGACTCTCAAGAGTTTTATCTAGCACCATGATTTGAAAGCATCAGTTCTTTAGTGCTCAGCCTCCTTTATGGTCCAACTTTCACATCCATATATGACTACTAGAACATCATAGGTTTGACTCTACGAACCTTTGCCAGCAAAGTGATGTCTCTGCTTTTTAATAGGCTGTCCAGGTTTCTCGTAATTCTTTGTGTTACTTAAGGAAAATTCGAAGATCTGACCTCTAAGGGAAACCTGTCTTCATGAGGAGGCATGTGCGGCTTTGCATGCAGTGGAACTTCTGCCCCAGATGGTGGCAAGGACCCTGCCCTCTGTGGCTGACACGTGGCCTGCTTTTCTGCACCCCCACAACAGCGCCCAGGAGGCGGTGCCGGCCCGGCCCAGGCCCTGTGCTCTTAGCCATTGCTCCTCACTGCCTTGAAGATGCAAGGAGAGGCGGGGTGGGGCAGGGGAGGAATCAGGGCTCTGCTGCCTCCTGCCCTCAACTTCGTGTGAAAGATGAGTTCTCTTGCCAACTCTGAGCGGGAATCAGAGGCCCTTGGGTCTCGTGATTTCAACATTGGCTGGACATTGCAGGAGATGCTTTTCATCTCACAGTACTTAAAATTTTTGATTGTCTTTCTTACACAAAATTCCTCCTTTTCTCTGTATTTCCCCCCAGATTTTCTCACTAAAAAATAATATAATGTCAATTGTCCTGATTGCCAACAAAATTAGTTTGTAAATGAGTAAGAGCCCTTTTGTAGGGCACACAGTTATCTGATCACTCTCTTCAGTGTATGATCGACAACTCTCCAAGACCGCGTTGTTCCGCTTCTTAGTTACTATTTACATAAAATCTGTGGATTATCAAGGTCACAGCAAGGGTGGGTGCTGAATAAATACAGGAGGACCCTTGTCGCATCCAGCGTGGTTGTCGCTCCCCCTCTGTGGAGAAGGACACAGAGGGGGCGCTGCCGCTTCTCCTGTGCCTGGGTCCCCAACATGAAATCTGAGTCCCACTTGGCAAGTGTGCCAGGCAGTTCTGTGGCGGAGACGTTTGCTGCAGGCTTGCAGCAGCTCGAGCACTGCATCGGGCCTGCCTTTACCCCACTTCCCACTCGTAGGGAGGGTGAAAGGGAACACGAGTGGGGCAGATCGGCTTTATTTGCTTAAACAAGAGGCAAAGGCAAACTTAATTCATGCTGGAGTGAAATACTCTTCCTCAGCGTGATGCTTCCCTGGATGCTCTTGAACAGAGCGCTGAGGCGTTTCTGAGTGTGGGTATTAGCAGGAGGAATTGGATAAAGAAGGGCGGAGCTGCACCTTCGGCTTCAAAAAATGCCCAGCAAAGTCAGTGGTTTTGTCACGAAGAAAGAGCCTGGACGAAGGACTCCTTTTGAGGACGGAGCCTTTGATAGATGCCCGCCTGTCCACTTATGGCATTTTTCCAGCTTTATTTATTTTAAAGGAAGAGGGAGAGTTCTCAAATTTCTCAAAATTCAAAGGAGTGGATATCTAATGGTGGAATCTCAGGTGCGTGGAGTAGAGATTTGGGGTCGTTATTCAATTCCAGTCAGGAATCTGATTCACTCAGGAATGTCCTGTGGGGCGGGGAACCTCATGCTAGGCAGTTTCCTACGGGAAACATGGATGCCGTTATCACGTGAGTGGCCCGAGCTCCGGCTCCAGGAGTTTCACCAGGGCCTCAGGCTTCTGCAATGTCTGCAACAGTGGGAGGGTCATGTCTGGTGGTGGTTGGAGCCTGGGTGTGGAATAGGATCAGAACTCTCTTTGTTAGAAAACAAGACATCTGATTTCTATATGTGTGTGCATACTATTTCAGTCTGACTAGACCCCATGAATATAAGGAATTGTCCTTTTTTTTTTTTTTTCCCTCTGTGTATTCCTCAGGCCCAAGTACAGGGCGGAACACATCTGAGTTGTGTGGCCGTACTGCGATCCTTCTGTAGACTCACGCGGTCTTGGGTTTGGTTTGTGTCAACCGGCGGTTTGACTCTGCAGGGTGCTCTCCAGCAGCAGACTGATCACGGGTGTGGCCGCCGGCGCTGGACAGCCTGTGCGGCTTCCTAGTGGGGCGGCTTTAGGAAGGTCACGTGATCTCTGTGTTTCGTTTTCTCATTGGCTGCGTCTGTGCGCATGCTCAGTTGTGTCCGACACCTTGCGCCCCCCGTGGACTGTAATCCACCAGGCTCCTCTGTTCACGGGATTTCCCAGGTAGGACACTGAAGTGGGTTTCCGTTTCCTCTCCCAGCGGGTCTTCCAGACACAGAGGTTGGCCCTGTGTCTCTTGTGTCTCCTGCGTTGGCAGCTGGATTCTTTACCACTGCACCGCCTGGAAGCCCTTCTCATCTGAATATGGAATAAGAAAAGTCCTCACCTCATATGCTGCTGCTGCTAAGTCGCTTCAGTCGTGTCCGACTCTGTGCGACCCCATAGACGGCAGCCCACCAGGCTCCCCCGTCCCTGGGATTCTCCAGGCAAGAACACTGGAGTGGGTTGCCGTTTCCTTCTCCAATGCAGGAAAGTGAAAAGTGAAAGTGAAGTCGCTCAGTCGTGTCTGACTCTTCGCGACCCCATGGACTGCAGCCTACCAGGCTCCACCATCCATGGGATTTTCCAGGCGGGAGTACTGGAGTGGGGTGCCATTGCCTTCTCCGCCTCACCTCATATGGCTTTATAAAAATTAACTATATTAATATTTGTAAAGAACCTGGGACAATGCTTGAGAAAGAAATACCATGTACTGTGTCCAGCCTTTATCTGAACATCTCCATCTGCAAAGTCCTGCTCCCTTGAAAGGAGTCTTGGATGCTAGAAATTTCTCTTCAGTATTCAACAGAAGGGTCTTTGCTTTTCATTTCTCCTTATTTGCTCTGCTTCTGCTAGATGAGGCCATGGATTGAGTTTAGTTGGTCTTCTCCATGCCGACCCTCTGGTCATATGAAGATGAAACAAGTATGGAGATAGGAAGCTTCTCTTTAAGCATCTGGATCACATTGTGAGATAACTTCAGTTGTGCCCATCTTAATGGGTGGAGCTGGTTGCATGGCTCTAGAGATGGTCTCTAGAGAGGATTGTCACCCCCCTCCCCACCCTCTTCCTGCCCTCTGCCTCCTTTAGGGTTGGTTTATAGCACAGCAGCTCTGCAACACGGCACTTTTCTTTTCGTTTGCTTGTTGTTATTATTCTTTCTACTCCAGCAGATTTTCCATTTATTCATTTTATCATAGGGCTCATTGGTCCTCTTTTTCTAGAATGGGAAACACTGTGAAAAAATTAGAATAAAGCAAATATTTCACTATCAAACAATTCAAAGATTGTTTTTACCATCATCATCTGTGAGATGATTTCTAATTGAAACGCTGACAGTCATCATCAAATTTTCCTTTTGTCCTCCATCTTCCAATCTCAAGTATTACACACTGATAAAAACATTTAAAGTATCATGAGAAAGTAGTTTAAATTGCCTGAGTTCATTACTCTTGAATTCTTTAGCGGTTATCTACCTATGCATATATATATATATTACTTTACATATGTATATATACAATTACTTATATTTATTAGTTATATACTTATTTTATAATTCTGTGTTTACAACTATTACTGAAATAAAGCACAAACTTCCCTGGTGGCTCAGATGGTAAAGCGTCTGCCTACAATGCTGGAGACCTGGGTTCAGATCCCTGGGTCAGGAAGATCCCCTGGAGAAGGAAATGGCAACCCACTCCAGTACTCTTGCCTGGAAAATCCCGTGGATTGAGGAGCCTGTTAGGCTGCAGTCCATGGGGTCACAAAGAGTCGGACAGACTGAGCGACTTCATTTTCACATTACTTTGAGTTAATTCAGTTGTCTGTCCTAAGCTGATTGGCAGAGTTGTGGATTCTAAAGAGTTAAGACCCTGAGCTGCAAATAATTTGCTTAAGAACGGGGAGCCAGGGAATGTGGTCTGTCCACCTCCCATCAAGGCCTGCCCGCCCTGGCTTTCTAGAATATCCCAGATCCATTGCTCCTGCTCCATGTTACTGCTTTCATCCTAGTGAGGGTTCTTGTTCCTTCCTTCCTAAAAACCATCAGCTCACATGCCACCTCTTTCATGCCACTGTCCCCTGTGGGCCATATGGGATTAATCTCTCTTGGCTCTTTGTATTTCTTTAGTATTTTGTTTCTCTATTGTATTAGATTTCTTTTTCCTGCTTTGTTATAGTTATTACCATCTGTTCGCCCCAGTTGGGTGGTAAGATCCTTGGAGATGGGAACAAAGTCTCCTTGTTTCGTCTGTGTCCCCTCCCAGCTCCTGGCACAATAACTGCTCAGTGAGGGAACAGTTGAAGGGACTCCAGGAGGCCCCAGGCCCAGCCGTCGGGTGTCTGGGGCGTGTTTCATAAATGAACCACCTCAGCCTTTCCGAGGAGCCGAGTGACCTGCCCGTCGCAGGGTTAACAAGTAGGAGGACTGTGGGCAGGTTTAGATCAACCTCCTTTATCTTCTATTTGCACATTTTAGGCTAATTTTCAATTATCAAGTCTCAGCAGTTCCCAGATATTAGAACTGCTGCCATGTAGACCTACTGTTTGTGCATCTGATAAAAAAAGAAAAAAAAATGATGTGTCCTTGAGGTTGGACTCCTCATCCACAGTAACTTGCTGGGTTCAACAGCGTAATCACTGTGGACCCAGCGTGAATGACAGCACGTCGGGGATGTAATGGCCAGTGGTGGTGAAGATGCGTGTGGCCCTGCTGGTTATTAACTTGTGTTTGACACACTGAAAAGTAAGAGGCTCCCAATTTGTCCTCCCTTCAACCACCGAGGCTGTAATTTCATCATTTCAGGCCTCTTCTCGGGAAGGATATCCCTGGGATGTCACTCCTAGTCACCTGGACGCTCTCATTAGCGCCTGGTTGCCATCAGCCCTTCTGGGAGGACCCGTTGCCTTGTCTGCTCTGCACGTTTCTTTCTTCTGCTGGCTTTGATCACAGCACGTGTCACCTGTCCTGGAGTGTGCAGACATTCTGATAGTTCAGACCACAGCATGTACCGCTGGGCGAGGGCTGTGTAGACCCCAAGGGCCGAGCTGTGTGCGCCGAGCTCTTTTCCGTGACGAGCCTTCCTGGATGAGTGGTGGATCTGGAAATTGCAGTTAATGACTCATCTCGGTGACGTCCTCCTTGGTTCCAGCCCTCTTTGCTTTGGCTGTGTTATCTGTAGCTTTGGAACTCCCACTAAAGGAGCAGAATTATCTAAATTTCCATTTGACATTTTCCTTTACAATTGTTTTGACATCTCCATTTATAAATTTCTTTTCTTGTTAAAGCTAGATTGGAAAAGTGGATTTCTAGACAAGTCTTGCCTGGCTCGAAGCCTGAGGGTGGGTGCTCATCTCGTTTAATTGGGGAGCATCTAAGCCAGTTATCATCCATCAATAAGGACAACTCAGTGTTTTCTGAATTCCAGAGGGCTCTCTCCCAGGCTCCAGAATCCTTCTCTGCTGATTTCCCTGGGAGACCAGGCTAGGCCCACACGCCCGAGTGCCCCATGGGCCTAAACTTTCCCCTCCCTTCAGGAATCAGGGAAAACTGTTTGTGTGATGAAGGCTCGCTTGCTCGGCAGCTCAGAAACCCCCAGGTATCATCATTAGGTATGAGGTGGGGCTCTTCTTACCTACCAGGACAGAAAAAAACCCCTACATTCTCCATCCAGGTCACAGAGACTTTGATTCCAGTGACCAACACTAGTGGCAACTTATTGCCTTGTTTACTTTCCTTCCTGATACCATGTGAGCAGCTGGTTTATGACTTGTATCATGTAGCTTGGAGTCTGTTTTGCTTCTTTTTAAGTGTATTCTCCTCTGCTATGATAGGATAATTGCATTCTCCCCCCAAAAACTGTTTTTCTAAAAATTTACATTGTAGGAATAAATATTTCAATGGGGAAAAAAGTTAGAGGTTAGATGTGGGCTTATAGGAATTCTTTTTCCTGCTGGAATTTTAACAGTAAAGTTATTATTGCTAGGCTGAAACTCCAGTACTTTGGCCACCTGATGCAAAGAGGTGACTCATTTGAAAAGACCCTGATGCTGGGAAAGATTGAGGGCAGGAGGAGAAGGGGACAACAGAGGATGAGATGGTTGGATGGCATCACTGACTCAATGGACATGAGTTTGAGTAAACTCTGGGAGTTGGTGATGGACAGGGAGGCCTGGCGTGCTGCAGTCTGTGAGGTCACAAAGAGTCAGACACGACTGAGCAACTGAACTGAACTGAACTGACGCTTGGGCAAATGAGAGATAAAAATGCTTTATTTATTTATTTTTTTTCTCAATCTTAGCATGTGGAAGTCTCCCATTTCTTTCTACCACCTGACAAATTTGCTGGCAGCAGATGTGGTCTGGGGTCATTCCTTAATAATTCTTTAAAGCACTGAGTGACTCAGAAGAAACACTACATGCTCCTGTGCCTCCAGAGGTTTCTGTTCATTGCTTCCCTAATCACTAATCCTGACTTTGCATCCCTAATCACTAATACTGACTCTGCCCGCTCCCTGACTTCAGACTGTACTACAAAGATACAGTAATCAAAACAGCATGGTACTGGCACAGAAAGCAGACACACAGATCAAAGGAAGAAGAGAGAGCCCAGAAAGAAACCCACTCACCTGTGAGCAATGAGGGCTTCCCAGGTGGCGTCAGTGGTAAAGAACTTGGCTGCCAATGCAGGAGATGCTGGAGATGGAGGTTCAGTCCCCGGCTCGGGAAGATCCCCTGGAGGAGGGCGTGGCAACCCATTCCAGTATTCTTGCCTGTAGGATTCCCATGGACAGAGGAGCCTGGTGGGCTACAGTCCATAGGGTCACAAAGAATTGGACAAGACTGAAGTGACTTAACACGCACGCATGATTAGTTAGCCTGACAAAGGCAAGAGTATACAGTCGGGGAAAGACAGTCTCTTCAGTAAATAGTGCCGGGAAAACCGGACAGCTACACGTAAAACAAGAAGATTAGAACGTTTGATCGCACCATATGCAAAACCAAACTTGAAACAGTTTAAAGACCTAAATTCATGATCTGAAACTACAGAATTCCTAGAACAGGCAGAACACACTTTGACATAAATTCTAGCGATCTTTTTGATCTGTCTCTAAAATAAGGAAAAAAAATAAAAGCAAAAAATAAACAAATGAGACGTAATCTACCTTGAAAGCTTTTGCACAGCACAGGAAACCATCAACAACAACAGGCAACCTCCTGCGTGAAAGAACGTGTTCGCAAATGATATGGCAGCTAAAGGGTTAACGACCGAACTGCATAGACAGCTGAAACGACAAAAATACCAAGAAAACAAGCAGCCCGATTAAACACAATGGGCAGAAGACCTGAACAGACACTTCTCCAGAGAAGACAGTACAGAGGGTAAGAGTTGTGTGAAAAATGGAAGGTGTACAATGTGATTACCCGACGCGTGTGTATGTAGCGAAATGTTTGCCACAGTAAGGGTAGGTGGCACATCCTTCGTCTCACATAATTGCCGTTTTGTGGTTACAGTGACATCGTTTGTGATCTGCTCCCTGAGCAGCTTTTAAGCATGCAGAAGAGTGTGAGTGTGTAACTTAGCAGCTGCAGTGTTCTTACTGTACTCACCATGCTGTACGCATTCTTCTCGAATATTTGTCCCTTTGAACAACGTCTTCACATTTCCCCTCCTGCAGCCCCTGGTAACCATCAATCTAGTCTCTGTTCCTCTGATTTCATCCTTTTTAGATTCTTCGTGCGAGGATGGAGGCTGGGATCTCCTACCCGGCCATTTGGTGACCTCTAAATCTTATGGTTCCTCTTTACGTTGACATTTACAGACATTGAAACATACACACTAACTGTTCAATTTTGACAAACAGATGCAGTCACTTGTGGAGATGGTCACTTCCAGTCACTGTAATGAAGCTGCTGTGAGTATTCTTCTACACTTTTTTTGGACATAGATTTTAATTTCTCTTAGACAAATACACAGAGTAGGCGTCTTTTAATTTCACGGCTGCAATCACCATCTGCAGTGATTTTGGAGCCCCCAAAAATAAAGTCTGACACTGTTTCTACTGTTTCCCCATCTATTTCCCATGAAGTGATGGGACCAGATGCCATGATCTTCGTTTTCTGAATGTTGAGCTTTAAGCCAACTTTTTCACTCTCCTCTTTCACTTTCATCAAGAGGCTTTTTAGCTCCTCTTCACTTTCTGCCATAAGGGTGGTGTCATCTGCATATCCGAGGTTATTGGTATTTCTCCCGTCAATCTTGATTCCAGCTTGTGTTTCTTCCAGTCCAGCATTTCTCATGATGTATTCTGCATAGAAGTTAAATAAGCAGGGTGACAATATACAGCCTTGACGTACTCCTTTTCCTATTTGAAACATGAAATTAAAAGACGCTTACTCCTTGGAAGAAAAGTTATGACCAACCTAGATAGTATATTCAAAAGCAGAGACATTACTTTGCCGACTAAGGTCCGTCTAGTCAAGGCTATGGTTTTTCCTGTGGTCATGTATGGATGTGAGAGTTGGACTGTGAAGAAGGCTGAGTGCTGAAGAATTGATGCGTTTCAACTGTGGTGTTGGAGAAGACTCTTGAGAGTCCCTTGGACTGCAAGGAGATCCAACCAGTCCATTCTGAAGGAGATCAACCCTGGGATTTCTTTGGAAGGAATGATGCTAAAGCTGAAGCTCCAGTACTTCGGACACCTCATGCGAAGAGTTGACTCATTGGAAAAGACTCTGATGCTGGGATGGATTGGGGGCAGGAGGAGAAGGGGACGACCCAGGATGAGATGGCTGGATGGCATCACGGACTCGATGGACGTGAGTCTGATTGAACTCCGGGAGATGGTGATGGACAGGGAGGCCTGGCGTGCTGCGATTCATGGGGTTGCAAAGAGTCGGACACGACTGAGCGACTGAACTGAACTGAGGTTTAACTTTATAAATAAATCTGTTGAAACTTTTCCAAAGTGGTTGTAATATTTTCTGTTTCACCCAAAGTTCCTATTGCTCTGTTTCCTGGTCAGTATTTGGTTTTATCAGTCTTTTAAATTTTCACCATTCTAGGGCAGGTAGTGATATCACATTGCAGTTTTAATTTGCACTTCCTTGATGACAAGAGATGCTGAGTGCTGGTTTGTGTGGTTACTGACCATTCATACTGCTTTACTTGTGAAATGTTGATTCAATTATTATTTTGCCCATATTTTAATTTGGTTGGACTGTTCATCTTTCTATTATTGAATTGTAGGAGTCATTGTGTATTTTGAATATGTCCTTTGTCAGACAAATGTTTTGCAAGTATTTGTGGTTTGCCTGTTCATTTTAATGGTGTCTTTTGATGAGCATCAGTTTTTAATTTCGGTAAGTCTAATTCATCATTTTTCTCTTCATGGCTCTTGATTTTTGGGTTCTGTCTAATAAATCTTTGCTTATAGGTTGCAACAGTATTCTCTTATATTTTCTTCTAAAAGCTTTATAGATCTGTGGTATGCAAAGATATATAGATCTGTGATTCATTTTGAAATATTTTTGGTATGATGTGCAGAAGCATGGGGGTTCAAAATAAACATTTTTCTCTGTGGATGTCAGTTGTCCCATTACAATTTGCTGAATTTAACTTTCCTTTTGAGTTGTTTGGTGTGCTTGTGAAAAGCCCATTGACCATAGACGTGTCATCTATTTCTGTATTCTGTTTCCTGTGACTACTTCTGTATCAGTACTATACTGTCAGGCTTCCTGAAGGCTCACAGTAAACCTGGAATTCAGATAGCAAAGTCCTCAGCCTGATTTTGCTTTTTCAACATTGTTTGGACTTTTCTAAGCCCTCTGCATTTCCGTATAACTTTTTGAATCAGCTTGTCAATTTCCATAAAAAAGACTGGGGGAACATGAATAGGATTGCACTGAATCTATACATGAATTTACAGAGAATATATCTTAATAATATTGATTCTTCTAATCCATGACCATGATGTATTTTTCCAAATATTTGGGTCTTTAAAAAAATTTCTCACAGCAAAATTTTGTAGTTTTAAGTACAGAGGTTCTTCATGTGTTTTGTTAAACTTACTCCCAAATATTAAACATTTTGGAAGCTATTGTAAATGGAATTATATTTTTACGTTTCAGTTTCTAATTGTTATTGCTAAAATGTAGAAATAGTAATTGATTAAAAAACTTTATAGAGTTGTAACTGACATCACATTGCATATATTGAACTTTTGAAACTTTTGACATCTGTATACACTTGTGTAACCAACACCCATCATGATAAAGACATCAAACACCTAGGACTTTCTTGCTAGTAGCATCTGAATGCAGAGTTCAAAAGAACAGCAAGAAGAGATAAGAAAGCCTTCCGCAGTGATCAGTGCAAAGAAATAGTGGAAAACAACAGAATGGAAAAGACTAGAGATCTCTTCAAGAAAATTAAAGATACCAAGGAACATTTCATGCAAAGATGGGCTCAATAAAGGACAGAAATGGTAGGGAACTAACAGAAGCAGAAGATATTAAGAAGAGGTGGCAAGAATATATGGAAGAACTGTACAAAAAAGATCTTCACGACCAAGATAATCACGATGGTGTGATCACTCACCTAGAGCCAGACATCCTGGAATGTGAAGTCAAGTGGGCCTTAGAAAGCATCACTATGAACAAAGCTAGTGGAGGTGATGGAATTCTAGTGGAGCTATTTCAAATCCTAAAAGATGATGCTGTGAAAGGGCTGCACTCAATATACCAGCAAATCTGGAAAACTCAGCAGTGGCCACAGGACTGGAAAAGGTCAGTTTTCATTCCAATCCCAAAGAAAGGCAATGCCAAAAAATGTTCAAACTACTGCACAATTGCACTCATCTTACATGCTAGTAAAGTAATGCTCAAAATTCTCCAAGCCAGGCTTCAGCAATATGTGAACCATGAAATTCCAGATATTCAAGCTGGTTTTAGAAAAGGCAGAGGAACCAGAGATCGAATTGCCAACATCTGCTGGATCATCAAAAAAGCAAGAGAGTTCCAGAAAAACATCTATTTCTGCTTTACTGACTATGCCAAAGTCTTTGACTTTGACAAGAAACTGTGGAAAATTCTGAAAGAGATGGGAATACAGACCACCTGACCTGCCTCTTGAGAAACCTATGTGCAGGTCAGGAAGCAACAGTTAGAACTGGACATGGAACAACAGACTGGTTCCAAATAGGAAAAGGAGTATGTCAAGGCTGTATATTGTCACCCTGCTTATTTAACTTCTATGCAGAGTACATCATGAGGAACCCTGGGTTGAAAGAAGCACAAGCTGGAATCAAGATTGCCGGGAGAAATACCAATAACCTCAGATATGCAGATGACACCACCCTTATGGAAGAAAGTGAAAAGGAGCTAAAAAGCCTGTTGATGAAAGTGAAAGAGGAGAGTGAAAAAGTTGGCTTAAAGCTCAACATTCAGAAAACTAAGATCATGGCATCTGGTCCCATCACTTCATGGGAAATAGATGGGGAAACAGTGGAAACAGTATCAGACTTTCTTTTTCTGGGCTCCAAAATCACTGCAGATAGTGATTGCAGCCATGAAATTAAAAGACGCTTACTCCTTGGAAGGAAAGTTATGATCAACCTAGATAGCATATTGAAAAGCAGAGACATTACTTCGCCAACAAAGGTCCATCTAGTCAAGGCTGTGGTTTTTCCAGTAGTCATGTATGGATGTGAGAGTTGGACTGTGAAGAAAGCTGAGCGTTGAAGAATTGATGCTTTTGAACTGTGGTGTTGGAGACGACTGTTGAGAGTCCCTTGGACTGCAAGGAGATTCAACCAGTCCATTCTAAAGGAGATCAGTCCTGGGTGTTCTTTGAAAGGAATGATGCTAAAGCTGAAACTCCAGTATTCACCACAGCTGAAACTCGCCACCTCATGTGAAGAGCTGACGCATTGGAAAAGACTCTGATGCTGGGAGGGATTGGTGGCAGGAGGAGAAGGGGACAACAGAGGATGAGATTGCTGGATGGCATCACCAACTCTATGGACATGAGTTTGAGTGAACTCTGGAAGTTGTTGATGGACAGGGAGGCCTGGTGTGCTGCAATTCACGGAGTCGCAAAGAGTCGAACATGACTGAGCAACTGAACTGAACCAAGTCTCTGGGGGGGCTTGGGTTTGATCCCTTGTCAGGGAACTAAGATCGTGGATACCACTCATGCCAAAAAGATAACAGACACTCCCATCACTCCTAAGAGTTCATTGCACACCTGTGTAATCTTTTCTTCCTCCTTCCTACTGCCACCCTTACACACCCCTCCTCATCTCAAGCAACTACTGATCTACTTTCAGCCACCATACCTTCAGTTCAGTTCAGTTCAGTTCAGGTGCTCAGTCCTGTCTGACTCTTTGTGACCCTATGGACTGCAGCACATCAGGCTTCCTTGTCCATCACCAACTCCTGGAGCTTGCTTAAACTCATGTCCATCGAGTCAGTGATGCCATCCAACCATCTCAACGTCTGTCGTCCACTTCTCCCCCTGCCTTCAATCTTTCCCAGCATCAGGGTCTTTTCCAGTGAGTCAGTTCCTGATGGGAGAGAGTGACTGAGGAGGAAAGTGAAAAAGACTGAAGTTGCTCAGTCGTGCCTGATTCTTTGCAAACCCATGGATAGTAGCCTGCACCAAGCTTCTCCATCCATGGGATTTTGAAGGCAAGAGTACTGGAGTGGGTTGCCATTTCCTTCTCCAAGGAATCTTCCCAACCCAGGGATCGAAACCAGGTCTCTCACATTGTAGACAGATGCTTTACGGTCTGAGCCACTGAGGGGGAAACTGGGTCTTATTCTGATGGGTGGGGCCATGCTCAGTAAATCTTTAATCCAGTTTTCTGTGGATGGGTGGGACTGTTTTCCCTCCCTGTTGTTTGACCTGAGACCAAACCCATTTGAATGCAGAGTTCCAAAGAATAGCAAGGAGAAATAAGAAAGCCTTCCTCAGTGAACAATGCAAAGAAAGAGAGAAAAATAATAGAATGGGAAAGAATAGAGATCTCTTCAAGAAAATTAAAGATACTAAGGGAACATTTCATGCAAAGATGGGCTCAATGAAGGACAGAAATGGTAGGGAACTAACAGAAGCAGAAGATATTAAGAAGAGGTGGCAAGAATATATGGAAGAACTGTACAAAAAAGATCTTCACGACCAAGATAATCACGATGGTGTGATCACTCACCTAGAGCCAGACATCCTGGAATGTGAAGTCAAGTGGGCCTTAGAAAGCATCACTATGAACAAAGCTAGTGGAGGTGATGGAATTCTAGTGGAGCTATTTCAAATCCTAAAAGATAATGCTGTGAAAGGGCTGCACTCAATATACCAGCAAATCTGGAAAACTCAGCAGTGGCCACAGGACTGGAAAAGGTCAGTTTTTATTCCAATCCCAAAGAAAGGCAATGCCAAAGAATGCTCAAACTACCACACAATTGCACTCATCTCACATGCTAGTAAAGTAATGCTCAAAATTCTCCAAGCCAGGCTTCAACAGTATGTGAACTATGAACTTCCAGATATTCAAGCTGGTTTGAGAAAAGGCAGAGGAACCAGAGATCAAATTGCCAACATCTGTTGGATCATCGAAAAAGCAAGAGAGCTCCAGAAAAAAAATTTACTTCTGCTTTATTGACAGTGCCAAAGGCTCTGACTGTGTGAAGGTGAAGTCGCTCAGTCGTGTCCGACTCTTTGCGACCCAGTGGACTGTAACCTACTAGGCTTCTCCTTCCATGGGACTCTCCAGGCAAGAATACAGGAGTGGATTGCCATTTCCTTCTCCAGGGGATCTTCCCGACCCAGAGATCGAACCCGGGTCTCCTGCATTGGAGGCAGATGCTTTAACCTCTGAGCCACCAGGGAAGCTGGATCACAACAAATTGTGGAAAATTTTGAAAGACATGGGAATACCAGACCACCTTACTTGCCTCCTGAGAAATCCATATGCAGGTCAGGAAGCAACAGTTAGAACTGGACATGGAACAACGGACTGGTTTCAGATATGGAAAGGAGTACGTCAAGGCTGTATATTGTCACCCTGCTTATTTAACTTATATGCAGAGTATATCATACGAAATGCCAGGCTGGTTGACGCATAAGCTGGAATGAAGATTGCTGGGAGAAATATCAATAGCCTCAGATATGCAGATAACACCACCCTTATGGAAGAAAGTAAAGAGGAAGTAAAGAGCCTCTTGATGAAAGTGAAAGAGGAGAGTGAAAAAGTTGGCTTAAAGCTCAACATTCAGAAAACTAAGATCATGGCATCTGGTCCCATCACTTCATGGGAAATAGATGGGGAAACAGTGGAAACAGCGTCAGACTTTCTTTTTCTGGGCTCCAAAATCACTGCAGATGGTGATTGCAGCCATGAAATTAAAAGATGCTTGCTCCTTTGAAGAAAAACTATGACCAACCTAGACAGTATATTAAAAAGCAGAGACATTACTTCGCCAATAAGGGTCCATCTAGTCAAAGCTGTGGTTTTTCCAGTAGCCATGGATGGATATGAGAGTTGGACCATAAAGAAAGCTGAGTGCCAAAGAATTGATGCTTTTGAACTGTGGGTGTTGGAGAAGACTCTTGAGAGTTCCTTGGATTGCAAGGAGATCTAACCATTCCATCCTAAAGGAAATCAGTCCTGAATATTCATCAGAAGGACTGATGCTGAAGCTGAAACTCAAATACTTTGGCCTCCTGATGCTAAGAACTGACTCTTTGGAAAAGACCGTGATGCTGGGAAAGATTGAAAGCAGGAAGAGAAGGGGATGACAGAGGATGAGACGGTTGGATGGCATCACCAACTCAAAGGACGTGAGTTTGAACAAGCTTCTGGATTTGGTGATGGACAGGGAAGCCTGGCGTGCTACAGTCCATGGGGTTGCAAAGAGTTTGACATGACTGAGCGCCTGAACTGCTGGTGTTATTTTCTTATGATTGAGTTTTGAGAGTGTTTTATTCAGTCTCAGTGTAAGTCCATAACTAGACAAGTGATTTGAACATTTTCTCCCAGCATGTGGCTCAGGTTATCATCATCCTAATAATGTCTCTCACAGAACAATTTTTTTTAATATTTGCAATCTGATTTATTGATTTTTTTCTTCCAGGGATCTTGCTTTTGGTCTTATATATAAGAAATTTTTTCATATATGAAGGCCACAAATATTTCTTCCATGTTTTTTTTTTTTCCCACAAAGTCTTATATTTTAGGGTTTTATGTACATCTACGATCCACTTTGACTTAATTTTCCTGTGTAGTGAGAGATGGTGTCAAAGCTTGTGTTTTGCATCTAGGCAGCCAGTTGTTTCCATGCCATGTTTTGAACTATATTCTTCTTTTTCAAAGTTTCTTTGTCTGTATTCAGGCCTTTACACTTCCACATGAATTTTAGACTTGGTTTGTCAGTTTCCACAGAAAAACACTCTGAGGTTTGGATTGGGATTTGCTTTGAATCTTTTTTTTTTTTTTCTTTTTTGAGGCTAATTTCTTTACAATATTGTATTGGTTTTGTCATACTTTGACATGAATCTGCCATGGGTGTACATGTGTTCCCCATCTTGAACCCCCCTTGAAGAATTAATGTATTAACAATATTGAGGTTTCTAAACTAGGAGCATGATATATTTATCCCCTTATTTAGGTTAATTTTCTTTGTAAATAGCTAGTGGCTCTTATTGTGCATGACTTGTGTATCTTTTGTTAAAATTTTTCTTAAGTATTTTATTGGTTCTGCTGCTATTATAAATTCTATTGTTTTATACTTCTAATTTACAATTGTTTATCAATAATATATAGAGTAAAAACTGATTTTTACATACTGATCTTATATGTTGAAACTTTGGTAAATAATATGATTTTTTCCAGTATCTTTTTTAAATTGGTAGATTTAATGAGGTTTTTTACATAGATAACTTTATCATGTATGATCAATTCAGCTTTATTCTTTCCTTTTAATAGGCATACCTTTAACTCTTTATTTTCTTGTCTGATTTCAATGGTTACAAAATTCTATAAAACATTGAATAGACTTGGTAGGAATGAACATTCTTGTGTCATTTCTGATCTCAGCAGGAAAGCATTCAGTCTTTCATCTGTAATTATGAGGTTAGGTTGAAGCTTTTCATGGATGTCTTTTTCCAGTTGAGAAACTTCTATTCCTTGTTGCTGAAAGTTTTAATCAACAGTATACGCTGGGTTTTTTCAAATGTTTCTCTGCATTCTCGAGATGATTATAATCTTTATTTTAGCTGTTACTAATTTAATTATATTTTAATATTGATGTTAAAATGGTAAACCAACCTTTCCTTTCTGGTATCAGCTCCATTGGGTCATAATATTTTATTCATTTATGTAATCAACTTGCTAAAATTTTAAGAACTTTTCATATTTATTAATGAGGATATTGGCTATTAATTTACTTCGTGATGCCTATGCCTCATTTTCATTTTAGGGAGTTTTATTCATATGAATTTAATTTCTTTGATTGAAACAAGCTCTTCAGAATTTCTCTTTCATTTTAGTATTGGGAAACAAATATCACATATTAAAAGGCTTCCCTCGTGGCTCAGATAAGTAAAGAATCTGCCTGCAATGCAGGTGACTTAGGTTCGATCCCTGGGTTGGGAAGATCCCCTGGAGGAGGGAATGGCTACCCAGTCCAGTATTCTTGCCTGGAGAATCCCATGGACAGAGAAGCCTGGGGGGCTACAGTCCATGGGGTCACAAAGAGTCAGACACAACTAAGTGACTAACACTTAACTAACTTCGAGTATCATATATTAATGCATATATATGGAATCTAGAAAATGATACTGATGAACCTGTTTGCAGGGCAGCAGTGGAGATGCAGACGCAGAGAACAGACCAGTGGGCACAGCTGGGGAAGGAGAGGGTGGGGTGGATTGAGAGAGCAGCATGCAAACATACACGTTGTGCTGTGCTGAGCTTAGTTGTTCAGTCGTGTCCAACTCTTTGTGACCTTATGGACTGTAACCCACCAGGCTCCTCTGTCCATGGGGATTCTCCAGGCAAGCTACTGGAATGGGTTGCCATGCCCTCCTCCAGGGGACCTTCCCAACCCAGGCATTAAACCTGGATCTCCCGCATTGCAGGCAGATTCTTTACTGTCTGAGCCACCAGGGAGCCCAAGAGTACAGGAGGTGATAGCCTATCCCTTCTCGAGGGGAATCTTCCCACCCAGGAACTGAACCAGAGTCTCCTGCTCAGCTTAAGCAGCTGAGCTACTAGGGAAGCCCAAACATACACATTACCATACGTAAAACAGATAGACAGTGGGAATTTCATGTATGACTCAGGGGGCTCAAACTGTTACTCCGTGACAACTAGAGGGGTAGTATGGGGTGGGAGGTGGGAGGGAGGTACAAGAGGGAGGGGACATTGCATCCCTATGGCTGATTCCTGTGGATGTATGACAGAAACCAACACAATACTGTAAAGCAATTATGCTCCAATTAAGCACAAAATTTTTTAAATTAAAAGAAATACATAAAAAGTTGTTTATACCATTCCCTTATTATTCCTGTAATGTCTACAGCATTTTTATTATGTTCCTTCTTTTATTACTTCTCAGGCTAACTGCTGCTGCTAAGTAGCCTCAGTCGTGTCCGACTCTGTGCGACCCCATGGACTGCAGCCTACCAGGCTCCTCCGTCCGTGGGATTTTCCAGGCAAGAGTACTGGAGCGGGGTGCCATCGCCTTCTCCGGCTAAGGCTAACTAGCTTTCTCTTTTTTCTTTCCTTGATCAATCTTGTGAAGGGTTTATCAATTTTATCAATCTTTTCAAAGAATCAATCTTTAACTTTGTTAGTTCTCTTTGTAACTTTTTCTATTTTCCATTTTATTGATTTTTGTGCTTATCTTTAGATTTTTTTCTTTTGATTTACTTTAATTTTAGGGTACTCAAATTGTATAGGTCTTTACCGCAGAAGAAAGAAAGAAAGAAACTTGATTTTATGTTTCTTTTAACATAGAAACTTGATTTAAATCCCATTTCAAGTTTTTTCTAATACCAACATTTTAAGCTAGAGATGGTCTCCTTATTTTTTCCTTGGCTATAAACTACAAATTTGATATGTTGCATTTTATTTATCATTTAATTTGAAACATTTTCTAATTTTCCATTTGATTTCTTCTTTGATCCACAGGTTTTATAGAAGTGTACCATTCAATTTTAAAATATTTGAGGCTTTAAAAAATCTTACTGTTTTACATTGTCACTGTAATTCCACTGTGATGAAAATATTTACTATATGTGATGTTTTTTCATATGTGTCAAGACTTATTTGTACCCCAGTGTGTGGTTTCTGTTGATGAACATTCTATATACAGTTGAAAACATGGCTTTTCATACACGTCACTCTACGGTCTATGCTTGTGAGATCTATTATTCACTGATGTTTTATTTGGTTGTTCTGTGGATCACTGACAGGAGGTTGTTGATACCTTCGACCGAGATTGTTGACTTGCCTATTTTTCTCTCTTTTTTTCTCACAGAGTTTGCTTCATATATTTTAAAGTGCTGTTATTGGGAGCATGCAACTTTATTTATTTATTTATTTTTTACTATTAAAATGTTTTTCAATGATTTAATAACAAGGTAGATAACATATGCTTATCTAATATTTTTATATCACTGAGGGTAAAGCAAAATGTCCTGTTTACTGCGTAAGTATGACCTGCTGTCTGCGGACACTGCAGTGCAATTTTAAAAATACTGTAATTATAATTTCAGAACTTCAGAATCTGAATAGGTGCCAGTGTTCTCTTCTTTAATATGGGAAAAGGAAATCCTTTGAAGATCATTTCAAGCTTGGACCAAAATTCCATAGCTGTATTATTAGGATCACTCTGTAGTCTTCAGGATTCAGATACAAGGGAAGCTTCAATTCAACCTTTTAGAGAAGACATTCCAGCTCTCATGATCTCATCAACCAGGAGAATGTTGGTGGCAATCACAGTGTAGGAGTGAAGAAGCTGTTTCTTTACACAATAGTTATCCCATATGCCTGCTTCTGCTGCTACCATTGGTTCACCAGTGTTCAAGTCCACACCCACAAGCTGACCGGATTCTGAATGCTCTGCTTGAACTTTAACTAGTGTTTCCTGAAGGTCAAAACCAGAATTCTGAGCAAGAACCTTGGGAATAATGAGCAACGCATCAGCAAATGCTTGAACTCCAAGCTGGGCCCTGCCCTTTACACTGGGCTTGTATTTAACCAGGGCTTCTGCCATCGCCACTTCCACTGCACCAGCACCTGGGACTACACAGCCATCATCAATAGCATTTTTAACTGCCCTCAAGCCATCTCTTATTGCATCTTTGATTTGAGTAAGCGTGTGCTTATTTGGTCCTTTGATCAATAACGTGACAGAGCGAGGATTGTTACATTTCTCAATAAAGGTGAACTTCTCTTCTCCCAATGTATATTCATAGACAAGTCCTGCATGTCCCAAACAATCAGGATTCAGGTCATCAAGAGAATTTAGGGCTATCCCACCACAAGCAAGAGTCAGCCTTTCCATGTTTCTCCTTTTAGCTCTGCGCAGAGCTATAATGCCTTCTTTGGCAAGAGCGTCTAAGGAAAAGGGATCAATTCCCTTTTGATTAATAACAACAAATCCTTTATCTGAATCACCACAGACTTTCTTTTTCAGGTCGATTATTTTTTTAACTCTGTCCTCGATGAATTTCCTTTCAGCTTTCACTAACTTCTCTCTCTCCTCTGCACTCTTGTAAAAAAAGCCAGAATTCACTTCTGTTTTTTCATATTCTAATGACACATTGCACATGAGGATGTATGCATCTTCTACTCTCTTCTTCATATCAGGATGCCGTGCCCCATGGTCCAAAACAAGGCCTCTGATTAAGCTTGTATCTGTTTCAGATTTATGTTTCATCTCCATGATCTCAACCATGAAGAGGTCAATAGGTTCATCTTGTTTTTTAATGGCCAAAATGGAGTCCACTACGGCCTCTGTTAAGACATCAGCAAGTTCAGCATGAACTTTAGTTCGTAGAGATGTTCTGGCCACGTCTATAAGTGTTTCCCTGTCCATCTCTTTGCTTACTTTGACTTGTTCCAAAAACTGAAGTGCCTTTTCCTTTGCAGCTTCAAATCCTTCTGTAATTATTCTGGGATGAAGACCTTCAGAAATGTAGAGATCCGCCTGCTTTAGCAGCTCTCCAATGATGAGGACGTTGGAAGTGGTACCATCACCAGTTATGTCATCCTGGGCTGTTGCTACTTTGGCTATTAAGGAGGCTGTTGGGTGCTGAATTTGCATTTCATGAAGCAGCACATTTCCATCTTTAGTGAGTTTGATGTCTCCAGCACCAGAAACAAGCATCTTCATGGTGCCCTTAGGCCCCAAGTTGGTTCTCAGCACGTCCTGCAGCCCCCGGGCCGCGCTGATGTTGACCGCCAACGCCGCCTGGGCTCGGGCCACCTCGGCCTTGGGGTTCAGGGTCTTCACGGCCGCCATAGCTGACCCAGCAGAGGAAGATAAGGGGACGCGGCGTGGCGAAAAGCCCTGAGCCGGTTCAGCGTGGCTGGGAGGCGCAACTTTATAATTATTATGCATTTCTGATATGCTGACACTTTGATCATTATAAAATGTTCTCCTTAGTCTCTGTAATATTACTTTTCTTAAAGTCTGTTTACTACAGTTGCTAAGTAACATACAGTGAAGGATATTTTGCCTGATGTGGTCAGTGCATCTTTTTATGGTTGCTATCGTATGGTTCATGCTTATCTATTTCTATTTTCAGCTACTTGTGTCTTTATATCTTCTTCTCTTTAAAGAGAGAGAAAAATGCATCTATTCTAGCCATAATATAGTTGAGTCTTGGTGCTTTTTCATTCCCAGTCTGCTTTTTAGTTGGAGATTTTAATCCATTTACATTTATTGTAACTATTACGTAGTTGGATTCAGGTCTGCCGTTTTGCTTTATTTTTTCCTGTTTGTTCCATCTGTTTTGAAGAGTAGGAGGGAGTCAATATTTACTGGATTATAGGATTGGTGGTGGGGAGATGACAGACTTGAGTTTGGTCCCTGTATTCTCCGTGGAGCATGTGGTAAGGTCGTCAGGGGGTTGGACAGTGGAGGGAAAAATGTCAGACGTTTGAAGAGAGAAAAGAATGTATGAAATTTATTGTGATGAGTGAGAAAGTGAGCCTTCTAGAGGACAAAGTAGGTTGTGAGATTTATTGATTGTCCATTCATTTATTCTTCTGTCATGCATTAATTCAATAAATATTTGAATGTCTCCTTTGTGGGGGAAAACAGGCATGGACATGCTCCTGTGAGACTTTTGCTATCATTAGATATTGGTGAAATACTCTCAGTAATATATGCAATACGATTGTAAGCTAGAAAAACAAGTGCAATGAGGTAATAGAAATGATTGATTTTAGAGGAATGTACAGCAGAAAAACTTGACCTTGAGTAGGTGTAAGGAATCCTTTGTTGGAGCCAGTTGCCCTTGAGCTGAGCTCTCAAGTTGGTAGGTTAAACTGGGCAGCGGTTGCTGGGAGTGTGGTCAGGTGAAGAACATAGTGGGCTGGTGCACTGTGGGGGCAGAGGGGTGAGTGCTGGATGCGCAGATTGTACTGGCGTGGCTGGGCTGCAGGGAGCAGGACGGAGCATGGAAAAGGGAGACGGGGTGGCAGCTCAGGGCTACACGGTGCCACAGCCCTACAGATTGCGATCAAGCTTTTGTAACAGGAATGACTTTGAAATGAAACCAGTCAGCTTGGTGTGTGATGCGCTTCTCCTTAAAGCATCAAGACTTTCTTTGATGTATGTTAAATAGAACTGATGAGATTGGGCTATTATGAATTATCAGAGCAATGCACAAAGCGAGTCGTTGCCAAGTTTTCTTACACTCCATTTTATTCCTATTTGAGGGAAAAAAGGTAATTAGAGGACATCAAGCATTGCTTCCAGGTTTCAAAGTGGCTTCCATCCAGCCACAGGGAGGCTCGCAGCAGGAAACCAGATGTTCACATAAAGACCTAAGTGGACAAATATGGCTGCTGCGCATTATACAAATACATGACGGAAATCTTTCATGGTGTTTAGGCTTTAAGGTATTTGTATGAATGCCTCCATTCTTCCAGCAGCGCCGAAGGGAGGAGTTTCAGTGCATTTGTCACACATAGTTGTGCCTGCCCGCCTAGTGTTAGCCAGAACAAGTGGGAAATTAGAATAATGGGATTATTGACTCAAAGCTTTTGCTGAGTGCCTTCCAGGTGTGCCCATGGTACTCAGTGCCGTGGACTTGACAGTGAGGGATGTGGGGACGGAGCCAACAAATAGTCTGCCCTCTGCAGGAAGGTTAGACCTCAGAAGGGGCTGTAGCGATGCTGGAGCTGGAAGGGAGGCTCAGGTAGACTGTGGACAGCAGAGAAAGAAAAATTCAATTAATCATGAAAAGCAAGTGCCCAACGTAAGGTTTACCCTCCTCACAGATGTTTAAGTCTACAGTGTTGAGTTGTCTCCAAGTACATCAAGTTGTAAACATTAAATTATCAACAGCTTTTTGTGTGTCAGTAGGACCTCGGTGAAGCAGTGAAAAAAATGGCAAGCACAGCTTGTTATCTCTGCTTTTAAATGTTTTGGTTCAATAAATATTTATTGAATTTATATTAGGTTTAATGTCCCATCCTTCAGGATGGTGCTCGCCCCTGTTCACAGGAAGAAACAGGTCACGGAGAGTCGGGCAGAAAGAAAGTCATGCCCATGGCAGTAGTTTCCACTGCTTTAGATCATCTCGGAGAGAAGCCTGAGTACGGTGCCCTCGGACCCACGACCCACTCGTTCAGTCCAAGGGCTGCCACAGAATCGCTGCTGTCTCCTGGAGCCCGCCTGCTTTGGGCTTCTCTCTGTTAAGAGTTAAAACTTGGAAAAGCAGCCCATGCCTGGGAAACTCTGCAGACAAATTCTTGGGTTGGAAATGCACGTTAGTGGATTCTTTAATACAAAAACATAATGCTTTAAATTGTACTTTGGACATGATGTCCACTTTTTTGGCTCAACAAACAAGCCCGAAATTGTTTTTAGCTTTCTGCTCTGGCATTCACGAAGTTTTGCCTAAAACCCTTGGAGATTTGCTGAAAAAGATTTATTTGTGTGCGTTCTGAGGAGCGTGCCAAAATTCTGCTGCTTCGTGTTTTTCAAGACTCTTCTAAATTAAAAAGTGAGTGCTACGTGTGTGAGGGTAAAACATTGGTTTAGTTATTGTGCCTAGTAAATGGGTTTCTTTCCAGGAGTCGGGGAGAGATGGTGTGACAGGGTGAACGTTCAGTCAATGAGACTTGCTTTGCACAGCAGAGGAGTTCATTTGACTCCTTACAAAGTCACCGTCTCTAATGAAAAACCACACTAACATAGCAATCTATCAGTTTGGGTGCTGCCTTTAATTGAGTTTTGCACTGAATCCTATCAGTTGATTAAACATAGTCCAAACCACCTAACTCACCCACAAAGGGAACAGGGACATGACCGAAAAAAAAAAAAAATAATAAAGAGACGTCTGTGTATTAGGGGACTTTCAGGTATTTTACAGGTCGGCTGAATAGTCAGGATCAAAAGAATGAATATCTACTCAGAAACATTAAAAAACACACTGAAAGCCTCAAGTGCTTTTTTTTCATTTTCAGAGGAAGCATGTTCATGAAAATAAAATTTATGCAGACATATAACACAATATATATGTCTTTATGCATTGTTTACTGATTGAAATACTATTTATACTGTGATGCAGATTAACATTAAATACCCAAACTGCTTTTGGACCTAGAAAAAGTTGTGTAAATAGTTTTCCAAAGTGCAGACAAAAAGAAAAAAAAAGATAATGACTTTTGTTTAGTTTCACTGTAATCTCACTGACAGATCCTTGGACTGCTTCGCCTCCACACTGGCTTCCAGCAAAGCTGAAATCCCCCTGTGCCCTCCCCGGAGCCCTGAGCTGATGGCCCCACCACCATGACTGATGGTCCCCTTGGTAACAAAGTTTTCCTTGTGTTTATCTGACACAACCACTCTCCTCATCAACGTGCTTTATTTATTTATTTACGTGTGCTTATGAATACATATATATCACAGCGGTATGAAATGGGTGGGAAAAAAAACCAAGTGTTCGGAGTTTGGAGCATCCGTGGACCGCATATTTGCATTCTCTGCTTTGACCTTTGCCCTGTGGCAGCCGGGTAGGAGCCCATGGACCCAGGATCAGCTGCAGGACCAGAGCGGGTGCAGAAGCCCAGGGTGTTTTCCTTGAGTGACTGTATCGAATGAGGTCGTGTTTTTAAAAGCTTCTTACTTCTAAGTGTGATGAAAATAACAATGTAGTGACGGGAATAGCCTGGGTCAGTGGTAAAATTACTCTAAATATTTAAAGTGGTCAAAGAGCTGAGAAAAAGTGAAAATTACTCTCTAAAAAGTCTGCTCTGTGACTGTTACATATCCCTGACCCCATATTAAGGGCGTTAATAAACAACCCTCCCATCCAAGATTCTGAGTCAAATCTTCTGTACCTTTTTAGTGAAAACACAAACTTAGTCCCTCTTTTCTATTTCTTCATCTCTCTAGGTCGTTCCCTTCAGTACTCAAACACACTCATTTCCTTCCATTTAAAAGACTCCCTCTCCCATCCACACAGCCACGTATTAAAACAAAACGTGTGTGCTAGTCATTCAGTCGTGTCGGACTCTCTGCGACCCCATGGACTGCAGCTCGTCAGGCTCCTCTGTCCATGGAATTCTCCAGGCAAGAATACTGGAGTGGGTTGCCATTTCCTTCTCCAAAAACAAAATGACCCTCCCTAAACCCTGCATCCTCGTTCTGCCCTCTTTGTAGCTAATCTTGGGATCTCTCACACAGTCTAATCTTTTTGTTTTTTTCCCTTTTAAAAAAAACCATTAAAAATTTTGCACTATATGAGATTTACAGTGTTGTAATTCAGTTATCTCTCATCTGTTTATCTTTTCATAGTCTTTTCCATTAGAGATTATTACAAGGTATTGGGTACAGTGCCCTGTGTTATACGGTAGGTCCTTGTTGTGTATCTATTTCATATACAGTAGTGTGTATACATTAATCCCAAACTCCTAATTTACCCCTCACCCCACTAGACCCTTTGATAACTGTAAGTTTGTTTTCTGTGTCTGTGGGTTTATTTCTGTTTTGCAAATAAGTTCATTTTTTTAGATTCCATGCAGAAGTGATACACATGCAGCCTGTCTCTCTGTCGGACTCACTTCATTCACTCCCCTTCGTCTCTGCTGCTGCAGTGCCGTTGTTTCCTTGTGACGCTGAGGACTGTTCCGTTTTGCAAGCACCGCCCCTTTATCCATTCGTCTGCCGACGGACGTGGGGTTCCGTGTCTTCACATGTTTCGGTCCCATCCCACCTCCACTCCTCCTCAGGTGTCCCTCCTGCTGAGTCCCTAGTCTCTCCTGCAGAGTCTGGTGGGCGCCCAGTGGACACCCTCGGCCTGCTCTTCTCCAGCACTTGGCCTCAGAGCTCTTCCCTGGTCCTTCTCCACCTCTGAGCCTCCTTACTAGAACGTTGAAGGTGCTCAGGCCTGTTTCCTCTTTTCTTTCCACAAATCCTCCTGAGTAACCTTATCCAAGCCCAGGGCTTCCCCTGTCTACAAGCTGTTGGCCCCCAGTTCACAGTGTCCGAGATGCAGACTCGCATGTCAGCATCCTATCCACATGACCTGGAGATGCCTCACTTATGTCCTGAAG
This sequence comes from Ovis aries, assembly GCF_016772045.2. Classification (NCBI taxonomy): domain Eukaryota; kingdom Metazoa; phylum Chordata; class Mammalia; order Artiodactyla; family Bovidae; genus Ovis; species Ovis aries. The sequence goes on along the minus strand of NC_056075.1, from coordinate 48,125,277 downwards.
ATGTCAGAACAGAGCTCATGACCTGCCCCAGTCACCTCCTCCTCTCCTGACCCCCTCATCTCTGCTCAGGTTCACCCTCCAGCTGGGAATCACACTTGCCACCTCTGCAGCCTTCCTGGGCAGTGAGGCAGCTGGAAGGCTGAATGCCTCCATCCTCAGTGTGTTTCCAGGGGGCTGGATTTGCCAGCCCCGCTGCCATCACTCAGCTGCGCCCGGGCCTCCAGCTGGGTCTCCTGACTGCTGCTGCCCACGTACACTGGCCTTGTGACGCCTTGGCCACCCTCCTCTCTTCGCTACGTGCCTCTGATGTCGTGACATGGTCCCCATCTCCCCATCGCTGTGCCGGTAGCCCCTTTCCTCTTGAATGCCTTCCTCATTCGCCCTTTGTTCCAAGCTAATTTCTCCCCACTTCTTACGTCTCTGATCCTCTTCCCCACCAAAAAGGAGGTGATGCTTATCATCACACAACTTTGGGTGTTTTTCCTTGTAGCTCTGATCACACTTATAACTTAATAATATATTTAAATCAGATTTCCCTTCTAGATTTATATGGAAATAGGAACCTTGCCCATCTCATTTATCATTGTATTACCTAGATTACCAAGAGTTCCATTGGAATATGGTAAATATTTGTCGAATGGATGGACCTACCCCTTTGTGAAGCAGGTTATGTTTTGATGGGTGGTGGCCGTGAGAGAGTGTAGGAAACTATTTGAAAGGAAGAATCAGCAAAGTTAAGAACAGAAATTCACTCTGATGTATAGAAGTGGCCTAATGGAAGTCACGATATGAAACTGCAAATCTGGGTAAGTGCCCGAAGCAGTGGGGAATCAAAGCTGGTGAGTACCGAAGGCATTTTGTGTTAGTAGGATTCTCTTTGGTAGGCCAGCTTGACCTAGAGTCATTATAAAGGGCGTTTATTGCCTTGAATGAGCAGACTCCATTTACTGTGTGGCTGCCCACGTGGTTGGGTGGAGGTCCCCACTAGGACCATCAGACTGGCCTTGAAGAGTGAGTGGGCAGGGGTGGGTGCTGACCTGACAGCAGAAAGAATATCTACTATGAATTTCTTGGTTAGACAAACAAGCAAACATTTAACTTCTGGGGGCATATGCTATAAATGGTAGCCTTTTAATTTATTATCCACACCAGACATTTTGAGAGTGCAAAAGGCTGTGTTTATAATAACACTGTAATATTGGGTAAAAAAAAGCAAGAGTGTCTTTGACAAATTAGGACATAGGGTCGCCCTAGCTGGGAGGAAGAAAGCGAGGGGATTTCTGTCCAGGGAGGAGCAACAAGGCAGGATTATGACCTGGAAGGAACAAGGGGTCACGACCGCGATGAGAAGAGGGAAGAGGTTCATGGAAAGGCACCCAGGCTCGTTTTCCCAAGCCAACCTTGTGGGCGACCCCAGTCTTAATTCAAAGGGTCAGCGTAAGGAAGTGGAAGGCAGTTCCCTGTGGACCCAGTTATATCTTTAGAGATAGTTCTTGTCCAAAAATAGCAATTTCCTTCTTGGTGAATGACACACCACCAAGGCGTTCTGCCTTCTTGACTTCTTCATAAAGATTTCCAAATCGCCTCACAGCAATTCTGAAATCACACACCCCGGCCACCCGAATACGAGACTGAGAGGTACAAGGGGAGAGAGCCCCAGGGCAGGGCTGGGCATCCTTGCTGCCCTCAACTGGCCTAGTTTCCGCGTTCTAGCTCTGCTTCCCTTATGAAATGGGCTCAATGCAAGACAAGCAGAATGGCCTCTCCTCCTGGCTCTGACGCGACTGGGTTCTAGAATGCTAAGTGTGAGACCTCATCTTTGCAACCAAGAAACCAGAAGCTACTCGGGGAAATACGGCAAAGACCAGAAGAAACCGCACAAACCGCAAATATGATAGACGGCCATGCTTTGTGTGTGGACAGCAAGCTCAGAAGTGGCGCGGGGAGTCCGTGGCTGGCCCTGGGGGCGGGTTGTGGACATTGCCCGGCAGTTTTTCTGGGCAGGTGGCATCAGTGGTTAATGACAGCCCCACCTGTCCTGTCTCCTCTGGAGCCCTGCCCTGCACCTTTCTACCCTGGGGTCAGACTGTCCCTTCAGATCAGCAATGGCCCCTGAGCCCTCATCTCCTCCAGGCAAGCCAGCCCCTGCTGCATCATTTATTTCTGAGTTGCGTGTGTTGGGATCTTCGGTCAGGTCCCCTGCTGGCCTCCTCCCCCCGCGCCAGCCTGGCCTCGTGGCTCTGCGAGGTGTGTGCCCACCTTGCACGCCCATCTCTCATTCCCTGACTGCCACTGGCTGAGGGGGGGTCTCAGTCACCTGATGCTGGAGTTATTAGGTTGTCACAGTTGGTATCCTCTTCCCAAACTTCCTTCTCGTTCAATTCATCTGAGACATCATTGTCAGATTCATAGTGCTAAAATATCGCTTAAAAGGTTATTTCCTTTTTTTTTTTTTTTTTTTGATTCCTGATTCACTGCAAGATCAAATAAAAACTGGAGCCTATAATTCATGGCTGTTCACAATATGCCCCAACCTATGGGCACCTTTATTCTTTACGACCCCTTTTGCTCAAAATAAATGGTCCACCTGGACTAGGCTCTGTTCTCTAACCCTAGATGTCTGGCGCCTTCTTACCCTGAGGGTCCCCTGCAGGGGCGAGAACATCTCCCCTCCTTTCTTCCTCGGAACAACCCCCAACACTCCAGGCACTGCTCATCCAGGTAATAAGGGCTTCTTCTTCAGAGAATGCTTCTAGTGTGACCCCTCACCACTGAGTCATTCCTAGTCATTGTTTTGTTAGTTTCCGTTTTAGGAATGTTTTGTTTTCCGTATTAGATTGTGAATATTTTGCGGATAGGTGTTATGTCTTAATTCTTTAACCACAAAGCCTTTTGTAATTCTAAAGAAAGCATTTCTCTGACTCCTTCAAGGCAAGCAGGCATGCTTGGCATAAGGACAACAGAAAAACACATTGTCATTTCCATGGACTTCGGGGCTTATAAAATAGAGGGATGGATAAAATGGTTCTAGGTCATAGATTATTAACACTTAAATGTATGGATAGCACGGTGCTTTTGAAGGGTTTGTAAAACATTCTCATGGAAAGTTTCAGGAAACAGATTTGTTTTATAAAATCTTAACTTTCAGGATGTGTGGTCATTCATCTCCAGGCATAGTCAGCTTTCTGTGTTCCAGAAAGAGTGCCTCACTCGAATGGGATGGCACTTGAGCAAGTGTTTTGTAATCTTTAAGCACCATAAAGAGATGAAGGATTATTTTATTAATGATTAACTTTTCTTAGGTAATAACCTAAGACAGAAGGCTGGAGTGAACAATTTTCTAATGTCATTCAAACAGCAAGAGCTCAACTTTTCTGGCTGGAGAAGTGGAGAATACTGTGTTCTCTCTTTTTTTTCCCTATTCCCTTCCCTTCTGGTAGAGTTGAGTCTTGCCAAAAACCATGATTTGTGTGAGAGCAGTGAATTTGTTCTCATGGTCCCATTGCATGTGGATGGGAGGCTGGAATGCATCTCCACTGCTGTTGGCAGCCCTCTCTTTAACTGCTACATTTTGGGAAGTTAGCTGTATACTGCATTAAACTGAAAATAAATGGTTAGGGCCCACTCTATTTTTTTATTCCTTGTTCAAAAAGTTGAAGTTAGTTGTTTGCTTAATAGTCCAAGCTGATGAGGCATTTCATTATCTTACCAGTAATACACTCTAGAAAATGGAATCATTAGAGAACAGAAGTCACTGAAATGTAAACATGTGAATAATTTACACTTTCAACTGGTGTTAAATAAAAGGTTTTAATCTAGACAGAGATCTGACAATAAATATTCATTTCTAATTTCCAATGAGTAAACTTTATCTCTTTTTAAAAGCCTTTCCATTTGATTCTTTTTTTTTTTTTTTTCCTGGAAGATAATGGCAAATTTGACATGGGCACTTTGGGGAATAAAAGTTCCCTCTGGTCAACACAACCAGGAAGAGTTATTATGAAAATCAAAATTTGAAATAATTGCAAACACTGTAATGAGGAGCCATCTTAGGATCCCTGCATCGTCCTACCCTCAGAGGGGAGGTACCTTCCCGGTATCGTTTTCCTGGGGGATGCGAGGGAAGCAGAGGAGAGAAATTGCCTCTTACCATGGACGGTTTTTTGGATGACTGCCAGCCTGGGTCGAGGCCCAGCCCAGAGGCAGATGTCAGCTTCTGTCTCACCAGGCAGCGTCCACACAGGTCTTGACACAGAGGAAGAGAGTGAGGCTTAAGGAGAAGGATGATGGGGTGATGCCGAGTCCCCACTGAATCGGGGCCCTGCTGGTGCTTCTCAGGTTGAGCTGTGGGCAGGACCCTCTCTGGTGGAAGGCTTTGCTGTCACACCCCTCTCCCCACCGTGCCCTTCTCAGTTTTCCTTCTGAGAGCATTGTAGAACTAGGCCTAGCCACTCTAGTTTTCCCTCATTTATTGGCTGTGTTGGGTCTCTGTTGCTGCGTGCGGGCTTTCCCTAATCACGGTAAGGGGGGCGGCTCTTTGCTGTGGTGCATGGGCTGCTCGTTGCTGTGGCTTTTCTCGTGGTAGATCAAGGGGTCCAGGGTGTGCGGGCTTCAGTAGTCAGGCACGTGGACTCTAGAACCCAGGGCTACTGCCCCACGGCGTGTGGAATCTTCCTTGACAGGGACTGAACCTGTGTCCCCTGCATTGGCAGGGGCATTCTGAACTACTGGACCACCAGGGAAGTCCTGCTTTTCCTTTTTAAAAATGGATTTATTGAGACATACATGCTATAAAATTTGCTCATTTTAATGACCCAATTCAAGATTTGTTAGTGTTTTTAGAGAATTGTGCATCTATCACCATCCTTAGCACGTTTCCATCTCCCCAGAAAGAAAGCTTGTGCCCCTTCGCAGCCCCCGCCCCCACTTCTGTTTATGCTTCTTCAGCTGGCTTGCATCCTGCCTTGGAAGTTGGTTTGTACTGAACATGTAATTGTCAAGTGAATGCGTTTGACAGGGTGAACTTCCATTGTGGATTCCAGAGCCTTATGGAATGTTCGAGTTGATACAGGCTAGGACCAGTCATCCAGTCTAAGCTTCTCACTCTATAGTTGAGGAAGCTGACTGTCCACTGTGTAGTCCACGAGGGCTGTGGCAGTGGTTTAGTTGCTAAGTCGTGTCTGACTCTTGTGCGACCCCATGGACTGTAGCCTACCAGGCTCCTCTGTCCTTGGGACTCACCTTGCAAAAATAAGGGCTGATCCAAGTTGAGGCGATTGTGTTCTTAGCCTAAGAGGAGCCACACGTGCAGCAGAGACCTTCGGAGTCGCTTCTGTCACGATGATCCCCAAGAGCCGAACTCCAAGGGTGGTTTGCTGACAGCTGTTGCTGTGGGGGTCGTCCCGATGGCCTTATTCACTACTGAGGCCCTTTCCCATGGAGACAGAGCAGGGTGGTGGCTGACGGGGGTGTCCCCTCTCAGCGGCTCTCACTGCTTTGTACCCGAAGTTGGGGTCCACTGTGGCCTCACTTCATCTCCTCTCCTGTCCCCGGCTCTTTCCTTTTGGAGCCACCTTAACTTTGCTTCTTCTTTCCACCCCAGAATCAGCTTCTCTTTGCCTGAAAACTGCTACTCTCAGACCTCCCGAACTTCCCCGATGATGAGCCTGCGGAGCTGGTTGTATCCGTGCTCCCAGGACGATTCTCAGAAAGTTGGACGAAGAGAGGCACAGACATCTCCACTGGGTCTTTCCTATTTAGACAGACGAAGGTTGCTCAGATGGACCAAAGTGTGTTTTCATTATTTGATTCACAGAATTTTTGTTACCAAAACTCTATAGGGTGATTTTTCCAAGGAGTTTATTTTTCTAATATTCAAACTTCTGTTCAAATTCTAATACCAGATTATAAACAGATACAATTTCTCAGAACATCTCCAAAGGGGCCATTTACAAGATCTTGCTCAAAGAACAATGTGTTATTACAAAGAATTATGTCACTTTGAAAGATATTTCAGACCGGCGGATCAAATCCTTGCATATTTCTCCTGATTAAATTCTACTGATTAAATCACTTGTGATTTATCTATGACTACGACCATAAGCCATTAAAAAGATCTTTTGATTTGAAAATTGGTCATTAAAATCATACTCTCTAAATTCCCCATTGACATTTTCATTTCAACAAATAAACATGTTTGATCCTAATATTTGTGCTAAAAATCTATTTTATCTTTTATCTAGCCAAGGAAACATAAAAGTATGTTGTTCCTAAATAAGTATACAAAAATCAATAATAACCTTACATGTGATCTATAAGCAGTTAGCACATTAATGCAAAACGTAACTAGTATTCTGTTCACAAAGCAACACTAGAATAAAATACCAACCTAGGAAAAATATTATGAAGACTAATATAGAACCAAAAGAAAGGAAACTGCAAAATTTTGCCAAGAAAGATAAAAATAAGGTTTGAATGAATAAAAGAACATACTAGGTTCTGGGTGGAAGATTCAAAATGGTTATTGCTCTATGTCATTTTTCTGTCTTTTCTTAAGTAAACTATGAAATATTAAGACTTTTTTAGTGCATAATTCAACCCATCAACATTAAGGAATCTATTAGACTGGCATTAGACTATGGATTTGAGTCTCCTCAAGATGCTTTCTACAACTGAAATAAAATAGGGTAGTGAAGGATGTGACGCTGCAGGCTACCAAAACTAAGGGACAGGGAAAGCCCAGCAGAGCCCCGGAACGCGGAAAGGTGTGGCCGCACCACCCTCAGCCAAGGCGGCCCGGGATCAGTCCTGGCCAGCAGGCGCCGGGAAGCAAAGGCACTGAGGGCCTGCATCTGGCGTTTGTGGAAGCCGCAGGTTCCCCCCAGTCAAGCGTCTCCCTCTGAATGTGCAAGCGCAGCTGCACCTGGCCAGGCTGGGGAACGCCCGTTCTCAGCGGGAGGTGCTGGCAAGGGTGGAGATGGTTGTGCGGGAGGGCGCTGGGGCTGCAAGGGTGACCTGGGCCTCTCAGATGACCAGCAGACAGGCTGCGAGGGACAGAGCCTCACTCTGAGGGCGAATGTGGGGTCAGGAGCCGAGCTGAGCAGGGCAGGCACACTGGGGGTCAGGGGCGGGGGGACAGGGCTCAGGCAGCGTGCAGGGAGCCTCCCCCACGAATGTCGTCGGGCGACAGCACTGTCCTGGAGGTAAGGACTGCAGCGCCGTAGCAACCCAGAACTGGAGCGGGACACATCTCGGTACCAGGCTCGACCTGGAGGTAGGACAGGGGCCACGCAGATGCCATGTTTGAACCAGTCACGATTTCCAGAGGAAAAGGGCAGCTTCAGTCTCGGGTACTGAAAAAGGCATTTTACACATGAGCAAACCGACTTAAAAAATGCACAGTGTGAGAACTGTGAGTTAAAATCTTATCGGGAGCAAAATGAGGACTGCAGCCCGGGATACAGCACCTCAGAGGGCTCTGAGAGCCTGCTCCAAACAGGTAGGGGGGACGGACAGTATATGAGTGATTTTGGTGAAGGGGAATTCATGCAATCAAGCACATTATTTGTTGTTTGTTAGAAAGTTTCCGCTGGTCTTGTGAAGCTCCTGCTAGTCACGAGAAACAATCATCACTGTGAAAGATTTTAGTGCTTTTCTAGATATGAGGAGGTACAGGAATTGGACTCATAAAATCGGTTTCTGAAAATATCTAACGATCTGAAGACCTCTTCTGCCAGGTTTTGCAGAGCATGGAGTGCCTCATTCCTGCTCTCCCCTCCGAACTCCCTCAGGGGGCATTGGAGGTCAGCAGCTGCAGTAGCCCATGATTTAATTCTTGCAGAGGCAGATGGCAGGCACCCATGGCAAGCGCCAATTTGTAGTTGACAATGGCAAAGCCTTAGGTGTGTCCCAGGAAGGCTTCTGGTCTTCGAAAAGTAAAGAAAATGTTCTTTGAGAATCCAGGCAACATGTCAAAATAACTGGTAATAGAAAAACAGTGAGAGTGGTGTCAATCTTCCCAACAGAAACGTTTTATGCAAGAAAGCAACGTTTTAAAGATAGTCAAGAGAAGGAGGGGTGATGGGAGCTTTTTGTGAGCAGCCCAGATTTCCTTCAAGTACGAAGACCACAGAGAAACTGCAGGGGACATCCAAGAACTCAAGGAAAACGTTCCTGTGAGCCCTTCCGGGGGAGTCTGCAGGAGAATGGGCCTTGCTGCTGCTGCTGCTAAGTCGCTTCAGTTATGTCCGATTCTGTGCGACCCCCATAGATGGCAGCCCACCAGGCTCCCCCGTCCCTGGGATTCTCCAGGCAAGAACACTGGAGTGGGTGAGAATGGGCCTTAGACAACCAGAAAGTAATTAGAAAAGACTCAGCCTAAAGTTTTCAGAAAGAACTGAAGATATTTAACTGTAGGACTAAGATTGAAAGATGAGACTAGGATGACAAATTTGCCCTGTGTTGTGTGTTCCGACGACATAGAAAAGATGCAAGCAAAAACGGGAGGCGAGAGAGGAGGGCAGATCAGCCCACTGATCACCTGGTAGGTATTAGCTAAGAGCGAAATATTACTTGCAACTGACAAATCAGGTAGTAGCACCTTATATTATCATGTGGATCAGGAGCAGAAGATTGGAGGAGGATACGGCAACCACTCCAGCCTTCTTGCCTGGGAAATCCCATGGAGAGAGGAGCCTGGCGGGAATCCCACAGAGAGAGGAGCCTGGTGGGAATCCCACAGAGAGAGGAGCCTGGCGGGAATCCCACAGAGAGAGGAGCCTGGTGGGAATCCCACAGAGAGAGGAGCCTGGTGGGAATCCCATGGAGAGGGAGCCTGGCGGGCTACAGTCCAGGGTCGCAAAGAGTCGGACACGACTGAGACTGAGCCCCTCATTGGACAATTCATTGGTCAGGGAAGAGGAGCAGAAAAGGAACAGAGCTACAGGTTACCAGCTAAAGTTGACTGCCGTAGCTGAGATCCATTTTTAATCAGGAATCTGGGAGGAGTTTTGCCATATGGAAAATGATCTGATTTTCTTCCTTCTCCCGTGGATGGAGGGCTTTCCAGGTGGCGCAGAAGATGTAGGAGACATGGGTTCGATCTCTGGTCAGGAAAATCCCCTGGAGGAGGGCATGGCAGCCCACTCCCGTATTTTCGCTGGAGGATCCCATAGACAGAGAAGCCTGGTGGCCTTCAGTGCACAACGGGCTATGCAGCATTTAGATGCTTAAGAGATGTTTCTTTAAAAAAAGAAAAATCTAAAATAGAAGCCTGACAGTCTAATGCAAACCTGATATTCAGTTTGGTTTATTTGTTTCTGGCTATACTGAGACTGGCTGATTGAAGAAAGAGGAGACGGGACTAGCGTGCAAAAGCAACAAGAGAAACACTAGAAGGAATATATAAGCTTTCTTAAATACCAGTTCTGATAAATAATGTCAGAATAGCAGAGAAAAGGACCTCATGGTGAAAGACAAAATATGCACGTGTGTGAGTCGTAGTATACATGATATACACATACCTACATACATGTAAACATGTGTATGTATTATATTACATGAGATATGAAAGAACCAAACTGAACATATTGTTATATCAATAAATGTAACTCACTCATTTAAAAAATTACATTTGATTGGCTCAAAAGCATAACACAACTCAAACCTGTATCTGGGAGATATGCCTAATACAAAGTAACTGAGACAAATAAATAAAAGTCCGGTAAGGATACAAACTCTAATGGAAAGAAAACAGGTGTTGCAATTTGATACTTAGACAAGGTAGAATTTGGGCCCATAAAACTTAAATGAAAAAAAGAGGATATTTTACTATGCTAACGGCCACATTTCAGAATGAAGATATAAAGCTTATTAGTGTCTACGCGTTAGATGACACAGAAGTGACTGTCATGTAACAGAAACCATAGGAGAGGAGAGAAAACATGAACCGAGGCTCACAGGAGCAGGATGTAAAGACAGACATGCAAAAGGGCAACTCACCCTCTCAGTCCTAGACAGATCAAGAGGCCAAAAAAATCAGCATGGAAAATACTTATCTGCCTTATTACATCAAAGACCAAACAACAGCATGAATACGGAAGACTTTGTGGATATATTTCAAATTTTATATCCATGCCTTCTTTCCAAGTACACATTCATTAAAGAAATGACCATCTATTAGGCCATAAAGAAAAACTCAGTAAAGTCTCCAAAATATAAGTATTACCAACTACCCTCACTGGCTAAATGCAATAAAACTAGGAATTAATAAGAAAATAAAAAAACAAAAGGCATTTCCACCTGGAAAAACAAAAGCGTCTATTAACAACTCTTGGGTCAAAGGGGAAATAAACAACCTTCCAGAATTTCTAAAACCGTCCTAAGGAAACCTTAAGTGTTTCGGGTCTACGGGATACAGCTGAACAAAACTCAGAGGAAAACCATACCATTATTTAGCTCTATCACAAAAAATGGAGGCAAGTGAGTTATATTACAACTCGAAAAGCTAGAAAGGGACAAATAATACCAAGACATACTCATGAAAATACAGGTATCAGACACTTATCTCCTCTGTCCCAGTGGCAGTTTAAATAGCCCAGGAAACTTCTGTATCTAGGAGACTGGGTCCAGCTGGTGGGATGTGGGGTGCATATCTTTGGTTACTTTTTTATTTCTTTTGTGGGAATTGGTGTATTCTGGTTTTCTACATTTCCACAGGCAATTGTGGAGCCTTCAGTTCAGCTCAGCTCAGTTCAGTCGCTCAGTCTTATGCGACTTTTTGAGACCCCATGAATCGCAGCACGCCAGGCCTCCCTGTCCATCACCAACTCCGGGAGTTCACTCAGACTCACGTCCATCGAGTCAGTGATGCCATCCAGCCATCTCATCCTGGGTCATCCCCTTCTCCTCCTGCCCCCAATCCCTTCCAACATCAGAGGCTTTTCCAATGAGTCAACTCTTTGCATGAGGTGGCCAAAGTACTGGAGTTTCAGCTTTAGCATCAGTCCTTCCAAAGAACACCCAGGGCTGATCTCCTTTAGAATGGACTGGCTGGATCTCTTTGCAGTCCAAGGGACTCTCAAGAGTCTTCTCCAACACCACAGTTCAAAAGCATCAATTCTTCAGTGCTCAGCTTTCTTCACAGTCCAACTCTCACATCCATACATGATTACTGGAAAAACCATAGCCTTGACTAGACGGACCTTTGTTGGCAAAGTAATGTCTCTGCTATTCAATATGCTATCTAGGTTGGTCATAACTTTCCTTCCAAGAAGTACGCATCTTTTAATTTCATGGCTGCAATCACCATCTGCAGTGATTTTGGAGCCCCCCAAAATAAAGTCTGACACTGTTTCCACTGTTTCTCCGTCTATTTCCCATAAAGTGATGGGACCGGATGCCATAATCTTCGTTTTCTGAATGTTGAGCTTTAAGCTGACATTTTCACTCTCCTCTTTCACTTTCATCAAGAGGCTCTTTAGTTCTTCTTTGCTTTCTGCCATAGGTGTGGTGTCATCTGCATATCTGAGGTTATTGGTATTTCTCCCGGCAATCTTGATTCCAGCTTGTGCTTCATCCAGCCCAGCGTTTCTCATGATGTACTCTGCATAGAAGTTAAATAAGCAGGGTAACAATATACAGCCTTGACCTACTCCTTTTCCTATTTGGAACCAGTCTGTTGTTCCACGTCCAGTTCTAACTGTTGCTTCCTGACCTGCATATAGGTTTCTCAAGAGGCAGGTCAGGTGCTCTGATATTCCCATCTCTCTCAGAATTTTCCAGTTTCTTGTGATCCACACAGTCAAAGGCTTTGGCATAGTCAATAAAGCAGAAATAGATGTTTTTCTGGAACTCTTGCTTTTTCAATGATCCAGTGTATGTTGGCAATTTGATCTCTGGTTTCTCTGCCCTTTCTAAAACCAGCTTGAACATCTGGAAGTTCGCAGTTCACATACTGCTAAAGGCTGGCTTGGAGAATATTGAGCATTCAGAATTTTATACTAAAAAACAAAACTATCCACTTTATCAACATTTGAAATGTGCTGGTCCGAAGTTATGCATGTGGTATATTAAGAATTAATACCATGAATACAGTTGTGTAATTTTTATTCTAAAGGTTCTTTTGTTTCCTGGGCTTGTCTTACCTCTCTGGGTTCTCTCTTTAGATTTCAGACTGATATTTACTCACAATATTAATTTTTTTTTGTTAAAAGATATGAGATCCTTGTTTCATTTTTATAACTGCATCTTAATCTATGAGTTCAGTTCAGTCACTCAGTTGTATCTCTTTTTGACCCCATGGACTGCAGCACGCCAGGATTTCCTGTCCTTCACCAACTCCTGGAACTTGCACAAACTCATGTCCATTGAGTTGGCGATGCCATCCAACCATCTCACACTCTGTCGTTCCCTTCTCCTCATGCCTTCAATCTTTCCCATCATCAAGGTCTTTTCCAGGAATCAGCTCTTCACATCAGGTGGTCAAAGTATTGGAGTTTCAGCTTCAGCATCAGTCCTTCCAATGAACACCCAGGACTGATCTCCTTTAGGATGGACTAGTTGGATCTCCTTGCAATCCAAGGGACTCTCAAGAGTCTTCTCCAACACCACAGTTCAAAAGCATCAATTCTTCAGTGCTCAGCTTTCTTTATAGTCCAACACTCACATCCATACATGACTACAGGAAAAACCATAGCCTTGACTAAATGGACCTTGGTTGGCAAAGTAATGTCTCTGCTTTTTAACATGTTGTCTAGGTTGGTCATAACTTTTCTCCCAAGGAGCAAGTGTCTCTTAATTTCATGGCTGCAGTCACCACCTGCAGTGATTTTGGAGCCCCCCCAAAATAAAGTCTGTCACTGTTTCCACTGTTTTCCCATTTATTTGCCATGAAGTGATGGGACCAGATGCCATGTTCTTCATTTTCTGAATGTTGAGCCTTCAGCCAACTTTTTCACTGTCCTCTTTCACTTTCATCAAGAGGCTCTTTAGTTCTTCTTTGCTTTCTGCCATAGGTGTGGTGTCATCTGCATATCCGAGGTTATTGATATTTCTCCCGGCAATCTTGATTCCAGCTTGTGCTTCATCCAGCTTGCATTTTACATGATGTACTCTGCATATAAGTTAAATAAACAGGGTGACAATATACAGCCCTGATGTACTCCTTTCCCAATTTGAAACCAGTCTGTTATTCCATGTCCAGTTCTAATTGTTGCTTCTTGACCTGCATACAGATTTCTCAGGAGGCAGGTCAGGTGGTCTGGTATTCCCATCTCTTTCAGAATTTTCCACAATTTGTTGTGATCCACAGAGTCAAAGCCTTTGGTGTAGTCAATAAAGCAGAAGTAGATGTTTTTCTGAAACTCTCTTGCTTTTTCAATGATCCAGTGGATGTTGGCAATTTGATCTCTGATTCCTCTGCCTTTTCTAAATCCAGCTTGAACATCTGGAATCTCTCAGTTCATGCATTGTTGAAGCCTGGCTTAGAGACTTTTGAGCATTACTTTGCTACCGGGTGAGATGAATGCAATTGTATGGTAGTTTGAACATTGTTTGGCATTGCCTTTCTTTGGGATTAGAATGAAAACTGACCTTTTCCAGTCCTGTGGCCACTGCTGAGTTTTCCGAATTTGCTGGCATATTGAGTGCAGCACTTTCATAGCATCTTCTTTTGGGATTTAAAATAGCTCAACTGGAATTCCATCACCACCACTAGCTTTGTTCGTAGTGAGGCTTCCTCAGGCCCACTTGACTTCACATCCTAGGAAGTCTGGCTCTAGGTGGGTGATCACACCATAGTGGTTATCTGGGTCAATAATTATTTCAAAGTAAATATTTTACTTTAATTTATTTTTATACTAATATTCAAAATTGAAAAAATTTTACTTAAAAAGTGAGGTATAGTTGATTTACAATATTATATAAGTTTCAGGTGTACAGCATCGTGACTCATAATTTTTAAGATTTCTACTCCATTTATAGTTATTATAGAGGTGTTGGCTATATTCCCTGTGCTGCACAATAGACCCTTGCCGTTTATTTTATACATGTCTGTTCGTGCCTTTTAATCCCTGCTCTCATTTTATTCATCCATACTTCCCTCTCCGCTTTGCTAACCACTAGTTTGTCCTCTGTCTGTGAGTCATTTTTTCATTGTAGTCACTAGTTTCTTTTATCTTTTCAAATTCCACATATAAGAAATATCATACTGTATTTGTTTTTGTCAGTCTGATATGTTTCACTAAGCGTAATTCTTTCCCAGTCTATTCATGACATTGCAGTTGGCAGATCCTCATTCTTTTAAATAGCTGAGTAATAGTCCGTTTCATATATATTCTGTACACACACAGACATATCTAAGTATCACATCTTCTTCATCCATTCGTCTCTTGTTGGACTCCTAGTTTGCTTCTATGTCTTGGCAATTGTAAATGATCCTTCTCTGAACATTGGGGTGCATGTATCTATTTGAGTTATCTGAAGCGTTTTTGTTTTCTTCAGATATTTACCCAAGAGTGGAATAGCTGGATCATATGGTAGCTCAATTTTAAGGTTTTTAAGGATGCCGAAGCTGAAACTCCAATACTTTGGCCACCTGATGCAAAGAACTGACTCATTGGAAAAGACCCTGATGCTGGGAGATTGAAGGTGGGAGGAGAAGGGGACAACTGAGGACAAGATGGTTGGATGGCATCACCAACTCAATAGACTTGAGTTTGAGTAAACTCCGGGAGTTAGCGATCGACAGGGAATACTGGCGTGCTGCAGCCCATGGGGTTGCAAAGAGTCCAACATGACTGAGCGACTGAGCTGAACTGAACTGAAGGAGGCTCCATACTGTTTTCCATAGTGGTTGCACCAATTTACATTTCTACCAACAGTGTACAGCGTCTCCTTTTCTCCACATTCTCGCCAGCACTTTTTATTTGTTGTCTTTTTAATAATAACCTTTGTGAGAACTGGGCTCCCCTAGTGGCTCAGCAGTAAAGAAACCAGTTGCAGTGCAGGAGATGTGAGAGATGCAGGTTCTATCCTTTGGTCGGGAGGATCCCCTAGAGGAGGGCATGGCAACCCACTCCAGTGTTTTTGCCTGGAAAATCCCATGGGCAAGGGAGCCTGGCGGCTATCTTCACAGAGTCAGACATGACTGAAGTGACGGAACACGCAAGCACGCATTGTGGGAAGTGCCAGGTAATATCTTGTTGTGGTTTCTCTGGTGATTGATGATGCAGAGTGTCTTTTCATGTGCCTGGTGATCACCTGTGTGTCTTACAATACTGACAAGTTTTTCTGGTGTTTAAAGAGTATTAAAATTACACATTGATTTTGCTGTTTTCAATGGAATTATGTGACACTAGAAACGAGAGCTTCTGTCTTTTGTTGGCAATTATTTCCTCATATTTACTTGAAGTTTTTTTTTGTTGTTGTTGTTCTATTTCTAACTTCTTGAATTAAATGCTAATTTACTTTTAGTCTTTCCTATTTTCTGAAAATCCATTAAAGTTGTAAATTTTCCTCTGAGGACGGCTTTGCCTGTGCTCACGTATTTCAACATGGAATACTCTCGTTATTAAGCAGCTTTAATTTCAGTTTTTATTTTCCCTGCATTCATAAGTTATTCAGAGGTTCTTGGTCCATGTTTCTGAGTAGGGATGTTTTGGGGCCATTCTTTGGTTATTGGTTTCTAGTTTTATTGCTTTGGATTCAGAGAATGTGGTCCCTGTGATTTTTACTTTTGTGAAATCTACTGAATTTTCTTTAAGCACTAAAACTAGGGGAAATTCTAAAAATAAGTATTCCACAAGTGTCTGAAAGATGCACAGATTCTTTCTTCATTGTGGGCAAAGCTCTGTCATGCCTTTTCAATCATGCTTTTAAATTGATATTTTAATCTTCTGTCTCTTTTCACTTTTCACTGTTTAAGTGTTAAGAGTTAACTTAAAATCTCACTCTCTGTGAACAAACTGGTTTTTTTCTGTTTTTACTTTATATATTCCATACAGTCTTCTATATGTATACAAATATACTGTTTTGTACATTCTATGTTATATATGTGTTTGTATATACTCACATATATATAAACACACATATATATACTGTTGTATATGTTCTGATATTTTGTTCAGTGTGTGTGAGTTTATACTATTAGTCAAAAGGACTGTGATTTTGTATAAAATATAATTCCTTATTTTGAATGTTCTTTCTGGCTTGGTTTTTTCTCTTTGGTCTAATTTTCAGCTTCTTCAAATATGACTAGATACCCTTTTAGGATTTCAATTCCTCCATCTCCTATACTTTGTTGACATACTTTAGAATTTGGGGTTCATATTATTGTTATGAGCATTATGCTTTCCTTTTTCAAAATTGCACCATTTGCGTACACTTAGTCGTTCAGTCTGGAGAAAGCAATGGCACCCCACTCCAGCACTCTTGCCTGAAAAATCCCATGGATGGAGGAGCCTGGTAGGCTGCAGTCCATGGGGTCGCTAAGAGTCGGACATGACTGAGCAACCTCACTTTCACTTTTCACTTTCATGCATTGGAGAAGGAAATGGCACCCCACTCCAGTGTTCTTGCCTGGAGAGTCCCAGGGACGGGGGAGCCTGGTGGGCTGCCGTCTATGGGGTCACACAGAGTTGGACACGACTGAAGCGACTTAGCAGCAGCAGCAGCAGCGGTTGTTCAGTCGTGTCCACCTCTTTGTGATCCCATGGACTGTAGCCCACCAGGCTCCTCTGTCCATGGGGATTCTCCAGGCAAGAACACTGGGGTGGGTTGCCATGCCCTCCTCCAGGGATCTGTTAATCTATTTCATCATATATTTTTAATTTTCCCTAAAATTTTCCTGTAAAAACAGTCTATTTAATTTTTTATTGTTTCCTGACTCCCTTCCATCATTAATTTTCATTAGCTCTTGAGAATTCCACGGACTACGGTCCATGGGGTCACAAAGAGTCGGACACGACTGAGCGACTTTCAGTTTTCACTTTAAGTGGCTTCATCTTCCTTCCTGATGCTTGAAGACAAAGGTAGTGTACACCCATGAAGAGAGTGTCCAGGTTTTGAGAAGTCAGATTGCGTGTTTGGCTTCCTGTATAATATGTGTGCACACATATTTGCTCATGTGTGTCTGGAAACTTTTGCAATAGATGTTTTTTCTTGGTGGCTAAATGATATAAATTGACAAGTGAACAGATTTTTATCATTCTTGTAATGTTTTATGTATGCGTAAGATAAATTGATTAATTCTCACAGAAGAGTGAAACCTTTCTATTTTATTTTTGTGAGCCAAGTTAGCAAGGAATTATTTTTTTTGGTAAAGATTTTATCAAACCTACTGGAAATGTATCTCTATAGAGGAATCTTGGTAAGGCAGTATCGACCCTAGGTAATGATGATGTCAACGTGTTGTTGATAGTGCCTTTAGATCGATGCTTCTTTGTCTGGGCTGCTGGAGAAAATCCAGCCTAGATGAAGGTTAGTGTAAATTATGTCCCTGACCACAGTGGGCCCACAGACCTGCAGGACAGTCACAGCTGGTTCAGTCCTAGCTCTCCTGAACTACAGTCTGAAATGTTCTCCACTTTTCTCAAATTGTCTTTTTCTTCAGTGCAGTTCAGTCGCTCAGTCGTGTCTGATTCTTTGTGCCCCAGGAACCGCAGCAAGCCAGGCTTCCCTGTCCATCACAAATTCCCAGAGTCCACCCAAACCCATGTCCTTCTAGTCGGTGGTGCCATCCAGCCATCTCATCCTCCATCGTCCCCTTCTCCTCCTGTCCTCAATCTTTCCCAACATGAGGGTCTTTTCCAACGAGTCAGCTCTTCACATCAGGTGGCCAAAGTACTGGAGTTTCAGCTTCAACATCAGTCCTTCCAATGAACACCCAGGACTGGGTGTTCCATCTATGTTTTTCTGGAACTCTCTTGCTTTTTCCATGATCCAGCGGATGTTGGCAATTTGATCTCTCATTCCTCTGCCTTTTCTAAAACCAGCTTGAACATCTGGAAGTCCTCAGTTCACGTATTGCTGAAGCCTGGCTTGGAGAATTTTAAGCATTACTTTACTAGCATGTGAGATGAGTGCAATTGTGCGGTAGTTTGAGCATTCTTTGCCATTGCCTTTCTTTGGGATTGGAATGAAAACTGACCTTTTCCAGTCCTGTGGCCACTGCTGAGTTTTCCAAATTTACTGGCATATTGAGTGCAGCACTTTCACAGCATCATCTTTCCTGAAAGATGAAATAGCTCAACTGGAATTCCATCACCTCCACTAGCTTTGTTGGTAGTGATGCTTCCTAAGGCTTGACTTGACCTCACATTCCAGGATGTCTGGCTCTAGGTGAGTGATCACACCATCATGATTATCTGGGTCATGAAGATCTTTTTTGTACAATTTTGTGTCTTCTTGCCACCTCTTCTTAGTATCTTCTGCTTCTGTTAGGTCCCTACCATTTCTGTCCTTTATCGAGCCCATCTTTGCATGAAATGTTCCCTTGGTATCTCTCATTTTCTTGAAGAGATCTCTAGTCTTTCCCATTCTATTGTTTCCCTCTATTTCTTTGCATTGATCACTGAGGAAGGCTTTCTTATCTCTCCTTGCTATTCTCTGGAACTCTGCATTCAGATGGGAATATCTTTCCTTTTCTCCTTTGCTTTTCGCTTCTCTTCTTTTCACTGCTATTTGTAAGGCCTCCCCAGACAGCCATTTCGCTTTTTTGCATTTCTTTTTCTTGGGGATGGTCTTGACTCTTGTCTCCTGTACAATGTCACGAACCTCCATCCATAGTTTATCAGGCACTCTGTCTATCAGATCTAGTCCCTGAAATCTATTTCTCACTTCCACTGTATAGTCATAAGGGATTTGATTTAGGTCTTACCTGAATGGTATAGTGGTTTTCCCCACTTTCTTCAATTTCAGTCTGAATTTGGCAATAAGGAGTTCATGATCTGAGCCACAGTCAGCTCCCAGTCTTGTTTTTGCTAACTGTGTAGAGCTTCTCTATCTTTGGCTGCAAAGATATCATCAATCTGATTTTGGTGTCGACCATCTGGTGATGTCAAATAAAATCTCTCTATGTTAAGACTGTTAAGCTCTGATATTATTTGCAATCTTTTCCCAGGTTCATTTGCCTTCTATTTTAAAAAGTGTTTTAACTCCTCACAGCAATCCAAATTTTCTTTGCTCTCCCTCATTGTTTTGTGTTTTCTCAATCATCCCTTCATTGAGAAAGACAGACAAGATTCTCCCCTCATGGAATTTACAGCAAATATAAATATATAGTCTTTGGTTATTGTCGCTTTAGTTGCTAAGTTGCATCCAACTCTTTGGGACCCCATGGACTGTATGCCCCCAGGGTCCTCTGTCCGTGAAATTCCCCAGTCGTGAATATTGAAGTGGGTTGCCATTCCTTCCCCAGGGGAACTGCCCAACTCAGAGGCTGAACCTATGTCTCCTGCGTTGGTACAGGGATTCTTTACCACTAAGCCACAAGGGAAATATATATATAATTATTTAAAATACTTGCATATTTATTTTTAAATTTTCTTACTGGGATAACTGAAACCCATCTGGAATTTATTTTTTATATCATATGAAGTGTGCCTGTAACTTATGTCATTTTTTTTTTACATACACAAGCATTTTTCCTGACCCTATTTATTAAAATGTTTTAAAATTTTTCCTTTTAAATTTTTCCTTAAAAAATTTCCTTTAAAATTTTTCCTTTTAGATGAAAAAGTCATTAGTTAACTAAGCCTTTACGACATGGAATGTTTTCCCACATTATTCTTCTCCTCCTCCAATAATTTGTTAGTTCTTCCTTGTTATTTACTTTTGAAATAAATTTTAGAATGACTCTGTCAGGTGGCATAGCAATACCCACTGGGATCGTGACTGCATTTGTATTCCTCTTTTAAATTAATTGGGGAAAATATCCATTTTTACTGTATTCCATCTTCCCATCAATGACCATGATCTATTTCTATAAAATGTTTTACTGTCTCTCAGGAAATATTTGTGGTTTTCCTGTTGCAAATTCTGTTCAATTCTTGCTGGGATTTGTCCTTGTATTTTATGTTTTGTTTGCTGTTAAGAAAGTAACTTCTCCCATTCTGGGGTTTTTAATAACCTAGGAATTAATTTTTCTCTATTTAATTTTTTTCTGGCTACTTTACTTAAAACTTGAATGAATTCTAAGAGTTTCTATGCATATATTTCTTGCAAATAAAGATTTTTGTCATTTATAATTAGTTCATTTTTAAAATATTTCACATGGTATTGCATTGGGAAAAATCTTACACAACAATATTAAAAAGAACATAGTATTAATAGACATCTTTGCTTTATTTCTAATTTTAATGGACATGAATTAAATATTTTTGCATAGCTTCAGTTTTATCATCTAAAATAATAATGATGATATGTACATTGTTCACATGGCTAAGAAACAGAAATAAGGAAATGACTGTCAAACAATATATAAATATAAGGTGGTAATGTGATTTATTACTGAGATAGACTGGATTACTATTCTTAACAATGGAGAAGGCATGCGTTTCTCCAGAAACCACCCATTTCCTGTTTTCACAGATAAACTAAAAACTAATACTGACTTCCCAGATGGAGTTCTTTCCTTCTCTGTTAACTGTTTACAATTGGTGGAGTCCTTCTTAGGTAGGCATAGAAAACCAGGATTAGAGCTTATTAAAGTATCCTCTGATCTTGTTCAAATTCAAGTTTACCTTAGCTTCCAAGCCCAATCATCTTTGGGATGTGTATTCTGCTTGGTAACAACAAAAGGAGTTCCTTAAGGTCTTCTCCGACATTCAGTTTCTGCAGAGCACGTTGTGTGTCTGAGCTTGGGGACATGCGGCTGGAGAGGAGCAGGTGCACGTCTCTGCTTCATGCTGGAGGATCCTGGAAGGAGAGCCCGTGTGGCCGTAAATAACCTTCTCTGCTCAGCAGTGATCCCTGGGTTGGGAAGATCCCCTCTAGGAGGGCCTGGCACAGCACACTCCAGTATTCTTGCCTGGGAAATCCTCTGGACAGAGGAGCCTGGTGGGCTGCTCTCCATGGAGTCTCCGAGAGTCAGACATGACTGAGCACGCACCCACCCAGGGTGAAGGCCACCCTGCTCTACCAAGCGGACCACCCTAGTGGAGGTGGGTGGGCAGCACCTCCTCCTGGGACCCACTCACACCTAGCATCCATCCACGGGCAGCGGAATGGACCTCGCCACAATTGCCTGCAACTTCACCCGTGATTCAGCTTCTAAGCCGCTTCTTAGATTGCCGTGCTCTTCTTAATGCGGTTTTTCAGCAACTCAACCAAATTTGTTCTTGAGCAATTCAGACACTAGTCAGTGTTTGTAAAGAAAGTATTTCCAGGAAAAGTCTCTAGAGAGGCACGTAGGGTGAGAACTTCTCATGATAAAAGGGGGACGTTGGCCATCGAGGGCTCATGCATTAGTTCCTGCCACTCCCGCAGTCTTGTCTGGTGCCACTCTCCATGGTGGTGAGCACGTCGCTCTCTGCGTGTGAACAGGGGCCTGTCTCCCCCGCTTCTTAGTGGAGCCAGGAAAGCTGGGGACAATAAAACGAAACAGTGCCTAGCAGACATGACGCTGCTGTGCATCTGAAGTGGGGTCTCTTTTAAGACTTGAGCCCTAAATGGTTTTTAATCCCAGGATGCACTGATTGTGATAACGTGAGTGAGGCCAACCGGCCGTCTGTTATAAAATCATTGCAAATATGAGCAGAATAAAACACGGTTAAAGGGATCTTATTACAGATTCTGTTTATTCCATAAGGACTTGGGGAAAGCAGAGAGGCAGTGATTCTGTTTGGGGCTTGTTCTTGAAAGATTACCTTTTATGTAGGTGAGTCAAAAGGTTAAAGAAGTAAACAGAGTTTAAATACAGCCAGTTTTAGTAATTTTTCTATTGTTTGACTTAACTGCTTCAGAACGTCATAAAAAAAAAAACAAAAACAAAACCTGTGGTACCTAGCCAAGGACAAAGAATTCTTAAGATAAAAAAGCTGTAAAACCCTGCGAGGGCTTGTCTATAAAATATCATTTTGATTTTGGGTCTAGAGAAGGGCTATAGATCTCAAATTACAATAAATCTCTAAACGTCCGGCAGTGATTTCCGCCAGCTTGTGCTGTAATGGACAACATTGCACCATCTCATGACGCTATGATTAAGGAATTGGGGGGAAAGAGTGAGAGCTATTCTGGACTTTATTTTGGCACCTTGCAGAGCTCAATGTTACCACAATTATTGGTTTTCTGAAATATGTCCCTATGCATTATTCTGATCAGATTACTTGCATTGCACAATCCTCTGGTGAATAACAGGACAATAGCACAAAATAAATCTCTCTCTGAAATTTAATCTCCGTGTCTGTACACTGTTAAGAGGAACATCTACAGTCCTCCGATAAGGAGCTGTATATCTTCCCTAACTGGACTGAGGTTTGTTCTTCAATTATCCATAATGGAAATTCACAAACAGGCAAATGACCGCGTGGCTGATGTTTATGTAAGGAAGGCGGTGTTGAAACACAGCGGATGTTCTCACAAGCCCCGTGTGATGAAATCCTAATTTCTTTTGTAAAAATGCCACAGCAGATTGGGTTGGATGGCTCCCCCAAAGCATTACCCTTTCACCTTCAAGAAGTTTCTAGACTAATTCTTTTGAAAATCTTCCTCCTCAGTGAAGGGTGACTGTGTGTGTGGAACTCTCCTATATAATTCTGCACCTTCCCTTTGCAGCTCTCTGCATTTCAAGCGGAAACACAGACCTGCCTTTGGGTGTAGAATTTCTCCCAAGGAGTGGGGAGCATGCCAAGCAGAACATAAGATCGCTGTACCTGGTGACCCTGTCCCTTGTTCCCTGAGCTGGGGGTGGGGTGGGCAGTGGGGCATGGTCTTGTTGAAAATGAGTGATGAGGGTGGGGAAGTCTGGCACAACACCCTGTCAAAATAGGACTTGTGGTCCCAGCTGAAGCCCCGGAAGCAGCCTGTGTCCAGTCGGCTTTCTTTCATCCCAGCCAGAACTGATACGGCAGGGCCCGCCCGCCGATCACAAGCCGGAGTTCAGCTCTGGTTGCCCCTTGTTGACGAGGAAGCATCACATCTTGAAGTCATTTCCCCCGCCCCTCTCTTTCTAGAAACCCTATTGTCAGAATGTTGCCAGCGCTCTTGATTTGGGTGTGGATCTGTTGGAACAGACTCATATCCTGGGGAAGTATCCAGGAAATGTTTATTCTTTATTTCAAAATTAGTTAAAAAAACTATAAAATAAAGCCATGCTCATTATAAAAGGAAGCGAAGAGTACAAAATAGGCTAAATTAGAATCCGCCCCTCCCTGCCACCAGCCCTTTTCTCGTGTCTGGCTCCTCTCCCCCGAGGGTGTGTGACAAGCACTTTCCTCTCTCCTGTCGCAAGTGTGTGCAAGAGGAGCCGAGTCTTACACACCCTGGGCCTGCTCTTCTCACCTGATATATCTCAGACGTTTTCTTTTCATCTCTACCCATACCTTCAAGCTGATGAAAATGAAGCCTGCCTTGTACTCCAGAAACCACGTTGTTTAACTTTTCCTCTACTCATAGATGTTGAAGTTGTTTCCAGCTTTCCTCTTTTGCAAACAAAAGGAAAGCAAGACAAAGGATACTGCTTCCAAGCATATTTGGTGTAAAAAAGACTCAGTTCCGATTCTAGCTTTGTCACCAGTCACGTGACACACATTCTTTAAACCAGTCTTCTCATCTGTAAAACTGGAATCAAAAAACTCATGTCACGCAGTGGTTGAGAGAATTACAGTAACTCACACAGAGAGAGAAAGCCAGGTGTTGCGAGCCACAGGCTTTCTGTTTTACTAAACCGTGTTCTCTGTACATTGCCCTTCCTCCCGCCTGTGTCTGGTTTATTCTCCTGTTCCTATCCAGCTGCTTGAGTTGGAGATTTAGATCATTCTTCTTCAGCTTTAAAATATGTGTTCAAGTCTCTCTTTTATCTCCCAATACCACTGTGGCTGTATCCCCAGTGATCTCACGTGTGCTTTCCTATTGGTCAGTTTTAAATATTTTTATAATTTATAATAAACTGTATACTAAATCAGTTCAGTTCAGTCGCTCAGTCATGTCCGACTCTTTGTGACCCCATGAATCGCAGCACGCCAGGCCTCCCTGTCCATCACCAACTCCCGGAGTTCACTCAGACTCACGTCCATCGAGTCAGTGATGCCATCCAGCCATCTCATCCTGGGTCATCCCCTTCTCCTCCTGCCCTCAATCCCTCCCAGCATCAGAGTCTTTTCCAATGAGTCAACTCTTTGCATGAGGTGGCCAAAGTACTGTAGTAATGAGTAAATAAAAATTTTAATTACAATTTCCTTTTACTTTTTCTTCTCATTCTTTACCTTCTATTGGATTTTTAGCATTTTTTTCTCTGCTCTCTTGGTTTGTAAACATTCTATTTCTGTTATTTTGATGATTACTTAAGCTTTTTAAACCTGTATATTTCTATCTTCCTCTAGAAAAACAGAAGCGCTTAAGAACACATAAGTCATTTCTTATGTGGAATAAGTGATTTTGGCTCCCAGAATGTCACCATTAGGTATTGTTGCCTTTTGACTTGGGGGTGTGTGTGTGTGTGTTTGTGTGTGTGCACCAATGAAGGAGAAATACAATCTATGGTCTTTTTAAAAAAATATTTTTGATGTGGACGTTTTTCACGTCTTTGTTGAATTTGTTACAATGTTGCTTGTATGCTTTGGCTTTTGCTTTTTGGATGTGCACACGGTGGGTCTCAGCTCCCTGACCAAGGATCGAACCCGCACCCCTTGCCCTGGACCCTGCAGTCTTAACCACTGGCCCACCAGGGAAGTCCTCAGCCTTTTTTAAATCAGAAGAGAAGTTTCAAGTTTATCAGCCGTCTTCATGGCTGCTTCTGACATCCTTTTCGTTGGTCTGCTGACCAAAGGCTAATAGATTTTCTTGCATCAAATCATCTAAATGGTAATTGAAATCATATCCTTTATTTATTTTTTGCAAAAAAACACTTCCTGGGCATCAACCATGTGCTGTTCTAGGCAACCCATCCACACTCACCCAGTTTACTTTTGTATCAATACACACCACAGACAAGAAACCACAAGTAAACGGGACGTTTGACAATTCACCGAGGTCAAAGGCACTTTGAAGGTGGTGAGGAAGGGAGCCCAGGCGTTGCTGAGAGCATCTTGGGGCCATGCATGCTCACCACGAGGTGAAGTCTTTCAGGGTGTCTTGCTTTGGAAACTGCTTTGTTAGTCACTCAGCTGTGTCCAGCTCTTTGCAACCCCATGGACTATAGCCCACCAGGCTCCTCTGTCCATGGAATTC
Source organism: Ovis aries (assembly GCF_016772045.2). Lineage (NCBI taxonomy): Eukaryota > Metazoa > Chordata > Mammalia > Artiodactyla > Bovidae > Ovis > Ovis aries. The sequence continues at coordinate 48,099,894 of NC_056075.1, read as the reverse complement.
TGCCAGTACTGGAGTGGGTAGCCATTCCCTTCTCCAGGGGGTCTCCTCAACCCAGGAATTGAACCTGGATCTCCTACGTTGCAGGCAGATTCTTTACCGTCTGAGCCACCAGGGAAGGCCTGAAAGCTGCTTTACTCATCATTAATATTCTTTTTGTTAGCATACTTCTTCCAATCACGATATTTCTTACAGGGTATATTTGAAGTTGAATTTAATGTAAAATGCTTTTTAGGTGGTGAATTTATCCAGTTGACATAAGACGTTATAGGTGATTCTGTTATTGCTCCGATTTTTATGCTTCCTTTGTGTTCTCCCTTTTGCTCACACAATCTGACTGTGTGAGAAAGACAGAGAGAAAGAACTAGACAGGAAGGAGAGTCTGTTTAGTACTTGATAAGATTAAGTTTCATTTTAGTTTTGTGGTGGTCACTTTTGCAACTTTAAAAAAATTGCTTAGATTTCTATCTCTTGTTTGATCAATTTAAAACAGTATTGATTTGTCCCAGCCCATGATGCATAGGGAATATTTGCTTTGTATTTTCTTTTTCCTCCCCATCTCTGGATTATTGCTAGTTTGTTATGATTTTGTTGATTAAAATATACCAATATTTACTTTCTCTTTTATCCCCATAATTCTTGTGATCACCTTATCTTGATTCTGTATTTAAATCTATGCAATACTCACCTCCAGTTCATATCCTTACTCCTAATTTCCTTATTTGTTTTCCTAGATTTTTCCACAAAGGACTCATGTGTGTTATAATCAAAAGTTTTCTATGCAGTATAGACACAAACAAATTGGCTGAGTGTGAATCCCTGGAGTCATATTTCATCCCCCTAAACTTTGGAGAACAGTGCATCTCAAAGTGTGATTTTTGGTGGGAGCACCCTTCCACACTGCTGGCCTTAGCAGTGTCAGGGATATTTGTTTCCTATAGACCAGCAAGTTCATCCTAATGACTCAGAAGTTCCGGATATGTGGTCTTGGGAACTCTGCTCTTTAAAGAGGCCCTCCCTCTCCACTGCAGCTGAGGCTCTGGCATCAGTGCAGCCTGAGTTGTTCTGTGGGTCACTGGCTCTGAACCTGTGCACAGTCTCGGACGGTCCAGGAACTGATCTGTATTAGTTGATTTCCTTGTTCTGATTCCTGTCCTTAAGAGTTACTTATTTATTATTGAAATTTAATTACTTTCTCTAGAAGCATCAGTGTTCATATTCTTATATCATTATTTGCCCTGGATTTGGGGCTCTAGTCTTTCCATAGTTTAGGGACATTCCTTCCATGGTACGTTGGGATGCTTATCTTCTGCTTCAGGTCCCTTTGGGGCCCCTCCTCCCAGTCCCCGTCTCTGTCTTTCCTCTGGTTGGTCTTGTTTATAGCAGTTGACGGTCTCTGCACTTGGTTCATTCTCTTCCTTCTTCGTCCTCTTTGCTATGAACTCAGCTTTAGGGAGCTGGCAGCTGCCTTGCCGCTTATGTCTGGGGTTGGAACGGAGTCTTCACAGAGTCAGAATTCAGTTATGCAAGGATTTTAGAAGGGACAGATGAGTAGCTACGTGGAGAATGAATGAAGCAACTGCTTCTACGTTAGAGCCGACGGAGTCTAAATTGGAACCTGATGTCTTTCACACGCGTCACCTTCTCCTGGTGACTCTCCGTCTTTCCGTGTCATTCTGGGAAGGCTCCACAGGCTTGGCACTCTCTGTTCAGGTTCCTGCTGCTTTAGTTGAGGTTTTCACTCCTGTAGCAGTCCTATTATCTCAAAGTTTATCCCCTTCTGCTATTCTTCATGCACCTCTATTTTGTGATATTCTCTTTTATCTCTTAAAATTCTTCTCCCAGGTATTTCTTCCATATTCCATTTTCTCTTAAATTCATCTGAGAATATAAAGCAGCATTTTCCTGGAAGATTTTTTCCCCTGTCTTTGGAGCAGTTCTTTGAAAGCATGTCCTTTTATGGCCTTTTCACTGACACTTCTGTTTTCACTTGGGTCATTGTCAGATCTTTATTGAAGAGCGCTGCTCATCTGTGGCTCAGACAGCGAAGAATCTGCCTGCAATGTAGGAGACCTGGGCTGATCCTTGGGTCTGAAGATCCCCTGGAGAAGAGAATGGCAACCCACTCTAGTATTCTTGCCTGGAGAATCCCATGGACAGTGGAGCCTGGTGGGCTAGAGTCCATAGGATTGCAAAGAGTTGGACATGACTGGGCAACTATCTTCACTTTCACTTTCCCTCTTATCTTCCAGTGGGGATGATCTTGTTGGGCCCTGCTAAAGGAAACCCTGACTTTCCCCCCTCTTTACTGGTGCAACTTTGAAAAAGTTGGGTGAAGTCCAGATGACTTTGGGTGGGACCCAGTGATGGAGCTGCTCCCAGCTCAGCTGCCCCTCTTGTTTGATCCATATGTCCCTGGGTGCTTCTTAGATGGGTTTGTTAAAATTGGAAAGAAGTTCCAGCCAGCATGAGCATAGTGTTTTTAATGATTTGTTTTGAGTACCTCACTGGTATTTCAGGGCTCAGCAAATGCTGATAATTTGTGAGTAACTGCTGGAGGCAGAGAAAATGAACATTTAATGGATACCTACTAGGTGACAATTGCTTTACATCTGTCATCCTTCAATTTAATCTTCACAACAGCCCTGCTAGCTGGGTATTAGTACCTCCATTCTGTGCCCCAGGAAACTTGCCGGAGGTCGTCTTCCTACTGGGATTGGATTCTGAAGCACACGCTAGTCCTCTCGAGCCCCGAGGTCCTCTGTGCAGAGGGGCCTCCATTCCCGTTCCTTGTCCTTCTTGGCAATGTCTGGCCTTATGAGGGCCTAAGTGAATGGAGGGGTTGTCACTGGGCTCATTCCTATGACATCTCCGTGCAGATGGTGCCCAGTGGTCTTACTCATGGGTGAAGGCTGTGGAGTAGAAAGAGTGGTCAGCAGTTAAACAGATCACCACGTGCCTGTTTCATAGCAGGCGCGGCTGCCCGGCTGTGAGGGCACTAAAGAGCAGTGGAGGGGCCTGTTGCCTGCCTGGCTCCACCTTAGGGCCCCAGTCCACGTTCACTTCTCCCCACAGGCTACTGCGTGGGTGGACGACCATCCTCTCATTTGACTCTCACTCCATGGAAGACCAAATGTATGCTGCAGGTTGTGGGGGCCCGGGAGATACCAGTTGAACGAAAAAAATGAATCAATGACAGGGGAAGTCAGTGCAGGCTCTGATCTCACGACACTCAACCCTGAAGGCCCACTGCTCTTTTAGGACATTACCGCCATTAACTCTGGGCTTCCCTGATGGTTCAGTGGTAAAGAATCTGCCTGCCAGTGCAGGAGATGCAGATTTGATCCACAGGCCAGGGAGACCCCTTAGGAGACAGCAACCGACTCCAAGATTCTTGCCTGGGATATCCCATGGACAGAGGAGCCTGCTTGGCTGCAGTGCACGGGGTTGCGAAAGAGCTGCGACTTAACAACTACAGTTAAGGATTCATTCCTTTTGCTTAACATTTGGTTCCAAGAGTTCATCATAAACATGGTGCTGCGTCTCTGTGAAGGGCAGCTACTCCAAGAAGAGGTGATCAGACCCACTTTGTCATGTGTTCCTTAGGTGTTAGATTTTCCCCCTGAGAATAGCTCCAGCTTGAGGCAGAGTTGTGGGAGGAGGAAGACCTGAAGGAGGTGGGTGAATTCTTACTGGCAGTGTAATGGCCCCCAGAGATGGAACCCAGGAGTGTGCTATCGTTACATGGTGAAGGGGAATTAATGTTGCAGATGGCATTAAGGTGGCTAATCAGCTGATCTTAAAATAGGGAGATCATCTTGGATTATCCAGGTGGGCCCAGATAACCACTTTCAAGTAGAAGTGGAAGAGGGAGGCAGAAGAGATGGCCAGAGCAACGCAGCTTGAGAAGGACTCCACCCACTGCTGCTGACCTTGAAGACGGAGCTCGGGGCCATGAGCCAAGGAACAAAGGTGGCTTCTGGAAGCTGGTAAAGGCAAGGAAGGAGCCCAACCCTGCCGACATCCCCATTCTAGCTAAGCAAGACCCGTGCACGGTTTCCAACCTGATAGGATTGTAAAATGGATCCGTTGTGTTGCTTGGGCCCAGTGGTTTGTGTGATTTATTACAGCAGCAGTGTGAAACCAGCATGTAAGAGGACACAGCTTGAAAGCCTGGGACTGCAGCTGGTCTCCTACCCCCACGTGACCATGTGGGACAAAGCATGGGCTCTCCTCGCTGTGCCGGCCTGAACCGGGAGCTGGCGAGCATCCGGGTGTAGGAGGCCGCTCATCGGTGACCCCACCTGCTGGAGACTTTGTAGGCGAGTCACCAGTCCAGTTTGAGAAGACAGGGAAGAAAACACAGTTTAGCTGCTTTGTGAAGATTTAGTCTCCAGTAAGAGCACCAAGGAGCAGTTTGGGTGAGTTTGACAGGCAGCAGTGGGCTAAGGGTTGAGAAAAGGCTGCCTCAGTCCTCTGTTCAGAGCTTTCAGGCCTTTCAGACTCTTCTCTGAGCGTGGAACACATTTATTTAAATTTCTGACACAGCTGCGAAAGCGCATTTGCATCTTGATTTTGGTTTCACAGTTTCTTCTTGATGATAATAGTAGCTCAGCTGAGAAAATGGCACACAGGCACACGTGCACACATATTCACGCACACACACACGCACACATGCATATGCACTTGCGTGTGCTCACACATGTACACACGCACACGCACACACTGATAATACATGCCCCACACATGCCTGTACTCACATATGCACAAACACATGCACACACACGTGCATGTACTCACACACGTATACAAACATGCACACACGCACACGCACACATTGATAATACATGCCCCACACATGCCTGCACTCACACATGCACGGATACATGTGTACACTCGCACACGTGCACACACAGAGTTTCCAGCAGTTTCCCAATGTTCTGTTCAGCAACGGGTGGACTGGGTGTGTGCTCATATGCACAGGGTTGCCTGTGCTCAGTATTTTAGGGGACTGATTGGCCTGTTATAAATATCAAAACAAAATGCAAACTGGTTTTTAGTTCTTTTAGGTGCTAGATGAAATGTTAACCAGGTTACATGTGTTTCTCATTTAATAAAATTGTGTAATATAGATAATATGCCCATTTCACAGATGAGAGAGGAGGTTATAGTCTAAATGAGGTTATGGTTTGTGTCCTACAGATCTGGTCCTCCGTCCTGGTTGGTGTGACCCCAAATATGAGCTTGTGGTGCTACATCCTCACGATGGCCAGATTGCTGGTGTGTGCCCTGGCTCTGCGATCACTAACTGTGTGACCAAGGGCATGTTGCTCAGCATTGTTGTGTCTAAGTCCTTCATGGAAAATGGTGCCAGATGACGCTGCTGGTGAAGAGCTTGCCTGCCAGTGCAGAAGATGCATAACAGACCCAGGTTTGACCCCTGAGTCGGGAAGATCCCCTGGAGGAGGGCACGGCAACCTACTCCAGTATTTTTGCTGGGAGAATCCCAAGGACAGAGGAGCCTGGTGGGCTATAGTCCATGGGGTTGCAAAGAGTCGGACACGACTGAAGCCACTTAGCAATAATATACTTCAAAGTGTAGTTTGTGGGCTAAATGAGTCAGTGCCAGTTAAGCATCTTGAACACTGTGTGCCACCTACGGTGTCCTCATAAAACGATAGCTATTGTCACTTTAGGGTTGATTTTTTTTTTTTCTCTAAAATTGTCATGCCGACCAGTGGCTTGGATTAAATATGGTAATGAATCATTTGTGAACATTGGACAAAGCTCAGTTCACATCAGGCAAAGTTTAAATTAAAAAAAAAATAAAAGAAATTAAGCCACTGAATGTCTTAATAATCCTTCCTTTTTACTACTCAGTATGGTTCTCACGAAAACCTCAGCGGGGCATTGGGTCTGTAATTATTGTATGTTTTGTTAAAATTGGGGAAATTGAAACTCAACAAAAATGACTTGATCCATGTCATACAGCGATCAAACAGGAGAGGTCCATCTGCTTCTAGAGGTGAAGATGATTCTGCTTCTTTCTTCCTTCCTCCCTCCTTTCCTTTTTGTCCCGTCCACTCATCATCCACCATCCACCATCCAAATCCACCCGCCCATCCATCCTTGCCTCCCTCCTCCTTCCTTCTATTCATCCATCCATTTATCACTGATTACTCAGAATGTACAGAGGAATGTAGGGACCAAATCCATTACAAACAAATGTGGAAATGAACATCTTTATGGAATGTTCTCTAACACGATGATGATGACTTCATTAGGTTTTCTTCTCCTGGGGTCATTTTTATCTTTGTCAGTGACCTGGCTACTCCTGAATATCATGCTTGCACTTGTTCGGAAGCATGCATATTTTAATGTAATTCTATGAGGATTTGCTGCCCACCACCAATGGTGTGAAATAGAGTTTAACATGTGAAGAGCTCAAAAAGATATGCTAATAGTCCTATGTATTGTAATGAATTTAGAAAAAATATGTAATGACCGTATTTCACTGATGATGGTGTTTTAGTGATTCTCACTTAGGGTGAAGCTCTAGTAGGGAGCTCCCCTTTAGATGCCACGAGCAGGTCTCAGCCTTCTCTCTGATCCACAGATGTGGAAAGGATGCTCTGGTGTGACACCTCCTCCCTGAAGCCCACAGGGAGACCCGGGGGGAGTGGGCACTGGAGAGGAGAGTGCAGCAAAGCCATTGAAAGTCAGTCATGGTAAGAGGAGGCCACTGGCCAGACGGCACTGACTATAGACAACTCCTCTTTAATACGGAGACTTCTTGGCCTTTTCTTAAAAATTCCCCACTCTATACATGTATGTCAAGAGCTTTCTGGATGAAATCTCCAAACTGCGAGATGCATGATGACAGCTGGCTTTGCAAATCAGCATATCTCGCAGACATATTAGCTCACGTGGACAGTGCACACTCATCCTGAAAAGGCGCCTTAAGCTGGCATCAGTAGTCCACGTGCGGGACAGGAAGAGGTGCCTGTGCCCATTGGCGGAGCCTTTTCCTGTTTCAGATGACCCGGTGGTGGACTCATCTGAAGATGCCACTAGAAGCATTTTGAATGTGATGAAGACACACTTGAAAGCCTTGTTCAAAGTCTCTCATGAGTGCTGTCCCCCACTCGAAGGGAGTGGGGAGTGGGGCAAAGAACAATCTCTCATCACCTCCAGGGTGTGGCTAACCGTTATTCAGAAGAGCAGACTCTGGAGGTCACCTTAAACCCAAGGTTCCTTACCTCATCTGGGTTAAGATTCCATCCCCAGTGTCCAGCCTGACCAGGGTGAGATGGTTAACTATTTCTAAGAAAGCAAAACTGGAAATCGATTGTCTCGGTACTAACTTGCACTCAGTCTGAAAACTGGAATCATCTGGAAGACAGAGATCCATCTCAAAGCAGGGATTCTCAGAGTTCTTAGACCACCAGCCATCACCACACGTGAGAATTCATTAAAAGTGCAGCTTCTTATTGAGTCCTGCCCCAAGGTCACAGGGGTCTTGCACCAAGGGGCCAGAAGCAGAGCCAGCTGACTGGGCCCCTCTGTAACCTTGCCAAAAGCCCCCTGATCATCTCTAACAAGCTTCCTGAGCCCAGATTAGGCAAAGATGCCCACTCCAGCGCTCACCCTATAGCGCTCTCACCAATCACCTAATGCATACCTCCCAGCAGGAGTTTTCTTTGTCTTGAGGCTATAAAGACTGGCTCCCAATCCACAAAAGCTGTTGACTTTGCCTGGTCTGTCAGGGGTTGTCAGTCCGCTGTGCTTGCAATGCCCACTTTATTTCTGTTCTTGATCAACTCACTCCTTTCTGCAATGCTGTGTCTGGAAATTCTTTTCCAACCCATGCTCAGATTGCCTCAACACTTCTCAAACTTTGCCCCAGGCCTACAGGACTGGAAATGTGGGCAGGGGTGTCACCACTCCACACCTGTTTCCACCAGTCTCCCTGGGGGTAAGGAGGGGCTGAGCCCGCCCCTTGGAGAACCTACAGGAAGCCCAACAGCCCATCACTCATCACTGGTGGTGCAGAAGCCCACGCCTTTCACTGAGGACATTACAGTATGTTTTAAGGGCTTATTTAGACTTATCGTTACCCATATTTCATTTAAAATGTTAACCTTTTAAAATATAAACCATTTTATTTAAATCGTGTTCTTATAGATGCTTTCTATTTGTGGTGAGTGATCCTTAGTGTTTCATTAATAGTAATAATGACTTCATTCAAGAATAAAAGGATTTTTTTAAAAAAAGATTATGTTAGGTCAGTTTGTAACGGTACAGTTGATATTATTTGTATCTTCCTCTTTCAATGTGTTTACAGTGAGTCTATATTACCTTTGTCATAAGAAAGCAATAAGTATTCTAAATACAAATAAATCAATAAGCTCTAGCATATTCTGCAGCGTGGTGGTAAAGGTGGGATAGGACGCTGATGGGACGCGGGTGTGCTTATTGTTTTTTTTCCTTTTTGCATTTGGTGTTTGAGTGACTTACTAATGGCATTTTAGCATAAAACATGCAATGTGTGACTGCAGAGCTCTGGGATTGCGCTTCAAAGCCCTGCTGGAAATGAGCATCCCCAAAGCTATGTTGGGCTTCCGTGGTGGCTCAGCAGTAAAGAACCCACCTGCCAACACAGGACATGTGGGTTCGATTCCTGAGTCAGGAAGATCCCCTGGAGAAGGAAATGGCAACCTGCTCCCCAGTACTCTTGCCTGGGAGATCCCATGGACAGAGGACCCTGGAGGGCTGCAGTCCACGGGGTCACAGAGGCAGTACTTAGCAGCTGAGCACACAGGAAAGCTATGTTGATAGGAGTTTTTAATGTCATGTTCCTTTTTAAACTTATATACGGTAAAATTCTTTCCTGTGTTGGGCCATTCTGACTTTTGACAAATGCTTGGAGTCATGTCACTACCGTGATTGAGACACGGATCTGTTCCACTGACCCCTCGAAAATCCCTCTTGCTGCATCTTTGTCATAAACCTCTTCTTCTACCCTTTCCCCTGCCAGCTCCCATTCTGTTCTCCGGCCCCATAGTTCTGCCTTTTCCAGAACATCGTATAAATGGAATCGTACAGGAATGTATAAGAATGGCCTTCGGGTCTGGCTTCTTTCACTGGCATTTGAGATGCCTCCATTGTGGTTGCATTTATCAGTAGCTTTTATTATTATTTGGACAGATCAGCTTGTTTTCCAGTTGGGAAACAATTGGAAACAACAATTATAAGTTGCTCCAAGCAATCAGGGTACAGATTTGTGTGTGTGTGTGTGTGAACATTGTTTTCATTTTTCTTGGGCAAAAAGCTAGAATTGAGGCTGTTGGGTCATATGGTAAGTGCATGTTTAAATTTATTAGAAACTGTGGACTTATTCTCCAAAGTGAGTGAAGTTTTGCATTCCCATGAGTGACATATCAGACTTCCAACTGACCCACATTCCCACCCATAGGTGGTATTATCAGCACTTTTAAAAAAATTTAGGCCATTCTAACAGCTGTATGCATGCATGCATGCTAAGTCACTTCATTCATGTCCAGCTCTTTGCGATCCCATGGACTGTAGCCTGCCAGGCTCCTCTGTCCATGGGATTCTCCAGGAAAGAACAGTGGAGTGGGTTGCCGTGCCCTCCTCCAGGGGATCTTCCTGACCCGGGTATTGAACCTGTGTCTCTCACGTCTCCTGCATTGTCAGGCAGGTTCTCTACCACTAGCACCACCTGGGAAGCCCAATAGCTGTACGGTAGTTTTAATTCGTATTTCTCTGACAGTTGATAATGCTGAGTATCTGTTTGCCTGTTTATTTTCATTTCTATATTGTCTTTGATGAAGTGTGTGTTCAAGTTTCTGATCCATTTTTATTGAGTTATTTGTTTACTTACAGTTGAGTTTTGAGAGATCTTTGTGTATTCGGGTTAGAGGACTTTATCACATATGTAATTTGCAAACACATTCTCTGAGTTTGGTATTTGTCCTCTCATCCTCTTAAGATAGAGAGTAAAGTGAATTAGTTGAGTCTTTGCATGTCCCTTTTGGAAGTAAATAAGGACCACTCAAACAAGAACAAACAGAGACCAGACTTTGCTCTAGCAAGGGGCTCAGCCACCATCACTCGTGTTTGGCAAAGACTCACAGGAGATGGAGGAGCGGAAAAGCTTTATGGTGGAAAAGGGTGGGCTTCAGGTGGGCTCCCAGTGTGAGGCTGTTGGTCTGGGGAAACTGGAGGCAGCTCCCTGGACACCGAGCATCCCACGTGATATAACTGTGGATGGTTCGGCTTCCTGGGTTGGCCGCGGCTGGGTCAGAGTTTCACTGTCATCTGGCCCTTGTCTGTCTGTATGTTCCATCTCTCACTTTATTTAGGGCAACCAGTGTACATTCTGGAGAAGGCAATGGCACCCCACTCCAGTACTCCTGCCTGGAAAATCCCATGGACGGAGGAGCCTGGTGGGCTGCAGACCATGGGGTCACTGAGGGTCGGACATGACTGAGCGACTTCACTTTCACTTTTCACTTTCATGCATTTGGAGAAGGAAATGGCACCCCACTCCAGTGTTCTTGCCTGGAGAATCCCAGGGACGGGGGAGCCTGGTGGGCTGCCGTCTACGGGGTCACACAGAGTCGGACACGACTGAAGCGACTTAGCAGCAGCAGCGCACATTCTGTTGCGAAGAGTACACAGGACTTGAAGAGGCAGGGTGCGCCCGGGCAGGTAAGCACCGTGGTCTGAGAATCACTGCAGGCAGGGCTGGCCAGGGCTGTGCGGAACCTGGCTTCTCTGGGGACTATTTGGGCCTGATTGTGAGCGATAGGACCCAGAATGATCAGGGTGGAGTGAGGACATCCCCATCAGTATACTCTGGCGGCCAGAGCACCCCCTGCTGGCCCTGGGGGAGCCCGCGAGCCTGAGGGACCGTCCCCTGGGCCAGCGCACGGCAGCCCCAGGCTGGTCTTGCCGCCCGAGCAGCGGGGCAGACCCTTGCTCAGCTGGGGGTGCGGGTCCCGGATCTCGCTTTCGTGCTGCTGCTACAGCTTCTGCCTGAGCACCCGGGGTGAGCTCAGCCTTGCCCAGCCCAGGATGAGATCTTGGGGAGCGGTGCACAGGGACCCCCGACTCCAGCTGAGACGGCGGTGCCAGCAGTGCCGTGCCGTGTCCGGGATCGCCCTGCCCCCCGGGGGCGGGCACTCGCTGCTGTCCAGCCGGCGTCTGGTCTGCAGCCAGAGGCCCTGTCCCCTCGTCCGCTGGGCCGTGACTGCCTGTGACTAGAGTCACTCAGTGTTTGGCTGAGGGAAGCGGACACTGGCAGCTGGCAATCAGTACTGCAGAAGTGACGGCCTTTTTGCATTTGGAACAATGTCTTTCAGCTTCAGGGGCTCGGGGGTCAGTGCAGATCCATGGGATTGGGGGCTGCCAAGGAGTGGCAGGAAGACTGGAAGGTGAGCCAGGCTTTCCGAGAGGGCCTGGGGCAGAGCAGGAGACCCTGTCCAGGGCCTTTTTCTTCGTCTCTGCCCCTCAGGGTCATCGCAGCCACCTCTGTGTGTCTTCTGAGTATCACTTCTTCAGGGAGGATTTGGGAGCATTGGGTGGATTATAGGTAAATGAAGGAAAGTCTGACTCGCTTCAGTTCAGTTCAGTTCAGTCACTCAGTTGTGTCCGACATTTTGCGACCCCATGGACTGTAGCACACCAGGCCTCCCTGTCCATCACCAACTCCTGGAGTTTACTCAAACTCATGCCCATCGAGTTGGTGATGCCATCCAACCAGCTCATCCTCTGTCATCCCCTTCTCCTTCTGCCTTCAATCTTTCCCAGCATCAGGGTCTTTTCCAGTGAGTCAGCTCTTTGCATCAGGCGGCCAAAGTACTGGAGTTTCAGCTTCAACATCAGTCCTTCCAATGAACACCCAGGACTGATTCTCTTTAGGATGGACTGGGTGGATCTCTTTGTAGTCCAGGGGACTCTCAAGTGTCTTCTCCAACACCACAGTTCAAAAGCATCAATTCTTTGGTGCTCAGCTTTCTTTATAGTCCAATTCCCACAGCCATACATGCCTACTGGAAAAACCATAGCCTTGACTAGACAGATCTTTGTTGACAAAGTAATGTCTCTGCTTTTTAATATGCCATCTAGGTTGGTCATAACTTCCCTTCCAAGGAGTAAGCATCTTTTAATTTCATTGCTGCACTTGCCATCTGCAGTGATTCTGGAGCCCAAGAAAATAAAGTTAGCCACTGTTTCCCCATCTATTTGCCAGAAGTGATGGATCCAGATGCTATGATCTTTGTTTTCTGAGTGTTGAGCTTTAAGCCAACTTTTTCACTCTTCTCTTTCACTTTCATCAAGAGGCTCTTTAGTTCTTGTTCACTTTCTGCCATAAGGGTGGTGTCATCTGCATATGTGAGGTTATTCATATTTCTCCCGGCAATCTTGATTCCAGCTTGTGCTTCATCCAGTCTGGCATTTTGCATGATGTACTCTGCATATAAGTTAAATAAGCACAGTGACAATATACAGCCTTGATGTTCTCCTGACTGTTGCCCTGAATTTTAGGGGCCTACTTCTTTAGCTTAAAACTTTGCCACCCTCCAAAATGTAAATGCATTTGGGAAAATGTAAGCTATTTACATCATAGTATGAAGGAGCTTCAAAACTTTTCCCAAGGCAGTTTTCCATGGCTGAAGCCTGTGGAGGAGATCAGGAGGTGGGTCAGGGAGGGAGGAGGAGGAGGCTGGCCAGGTCTGAGACCTCAGGACATAGATTTCTCTGTCTCGATGATTTGTCCAGGTCCCGGTGGGGCCACAGGGCAGCCAGAGAGGACTGGGAGGGGAAACTTCAGATGTTTGGGACTCAGCCATCTTTAGAAAAGGGACTTTAGTTTGTTTCTTCTAACAAAACCCCCTTTTGAGGAGAAGGATGTGAGGAGGAGGCCCACCAACTTCTGCTGCCCGGTCAGTGTGTGCAGCGCTGAATCTGGGAACACCGTCTCTTTTCCTTCGTAAGTCTAAGCGTCCTTCATAGTCGGCTGTTCACAGTCCTTCCGCTGTTTTCCTTGGCCTGCACCACTGTTCAGTGGAACATCTTCACGTCCACGCTTTGTTGTTCTTATAGATGTTAATCATGGTGCAAAGAATTCAAGAGAAAACCTCACTCCTTGCGACTGAGATCTCATCTCCTTGCATTTGTTGTGATTTCTTTTGTGCTAAAGCCCTCATGCTGGGAAAGACGGAGGGCAGGAGGAGAAGGGGCCGACAGAACGTGAGATGGTTGGGTGGCATCATCGACTCAATGGAAATGAGTCTGAGTAAACTTCGGGAGATGGTGAAGGACAGGGAAGCCTGGCGTGCTGCAGTCCATGGGGTCGCAAAGAGTCGGATATGCCTTAGCTACTGAACAACAACAGCAACAAAATTTTTACGAGGGGCTTAAAGAGCAGAATCCCGTGGACACTTTGTCCTCCTGTTGTGATTCTTGTTGGGGAGTGAGTCCTGGGGCCAGAATCTGGTTAAAGCCAGCACAAGGGTGAGCATGCCTTAACTCAAGGGCAGCTGGCAGTGAGAGGCAGAGCTCTTTGCCCGCGTGTGGTGCCTCATCCGTGGTGGAGGCGATGCTGCCAGAATTCTCAGGACAGCTGGGGCTGCAGGTGCACCCTGCTCCTTCAAAGACGACCTTGATGGAGTTTACTTGAGGGGGAAGGAAAAGATGAGTCAAGTGAAGAAACCTCGCCCCTAAGAGACAGATCCTCTGAAATACTAGCTCTGCCAGCTTCTGACTTGCGTCTCCTGTTGGTAAATGGGGTGGACTGTCTTTTCCCTGCAAAGTGTCCACTGCAGTCACCATGTTAAATATAATTAAACTCCCTGGTGGCTCAGATGGTAAAGCATCTGCCTGCAACGTGGGAGACCCGGGTTCGATTCCTGGGTTGGGAAGATCCTCTGGAGAAGCAAACGGCAACCCACTCCAGTACCCTTGCCTGGAAAATCCCATGGACGGAGGAGCCTTGTATGCTACAATCCATGGGGTCGCTAAGAGCTGGACGCGACTGAGTGACTCCGCTTTCCTTCTGAGAAAATGTCCCTGTTGTTCCAGAATCTCTGGTTCTGGAGAGCACAGCTGGATTTCATAAGGAAACTGTTTTGGGTGGTGTCTAAATGCTGCTCGGAAATGCCACTTAGGGGAGAAGTCTGCTCTGGGGCCTCTAATTGGGCTCCTGCTCATCACCAGCAGCCCATGCGGGACAGCAGGAGGGGCCTGGGGTCCCCAGGGAAGCAGCTCTTGGGGGATGCTCCTCTCCTGGTAGTGCCCTTGAGCTGGGGGCCTGGCAGGCCCAGGTCAGGGGTCCCTGGGCACACAGTGCTCCCTCTTCAGGCCTTCAGCTGCCTCTGCCGCTCCATCCCACCCTGAGCCCTCGCAGCCCTCTGCCGGGCCCTGGCTGTCTCATCACTGAGTCCCTTGCTGGGAACAAGCGCGCACAGGGCTTGGCTCCGACCGTCTCCTTCCCATCTCCCTCCCGCTTTCCTATCCCTGCCCCTGAATGACCCTGCCTGCCCCTGCCCGTGTTACTGCCCCAGGAAAGAAGTGTCAATGCCAATAGGAGGAGTCCCTGCGAAGGCTGGGGCAGGAGCCAATGGGCTGGGCCCACCTCACCCCCAGCCAGGGACCCCCCATCACAGTTTAGAAAAAGAAAGCCTCTAATAGCTTGAGGCCAGCCGCTGGTCCCATTTTAGACCCTTGGCGGCTTCGCTGCATCCTGGCAGGAGGGCATCAGTCGTGTCTGACTCTTTGTGACCCCATGGACTGTAGCCCACCAGGCTCCTCTGTCCATGGGATTCTCCAGGCAAGAATACAGGAGTGGGTTGCCTGCCTCCTCCAAGGGATTTTCCCGACCCAGGGATTGAACCCACATCTCTTACATCTCCTGCGTTGGCAGGCGGGTTCTTTACCACTAGCGCCACCTGGGAAGCCCAGCGGGAGGCACTGCCCGCCCTAGATTCACAGCTTGACCACGGGGTGGGCGGGCCACAGATAAAGGCCTCACATCTTCCCTTTTCTCATCTCCTCCTTTTCTACAGATGAGGGCGTGTTTGTTGTTCTTTGTTACCCTTGCTCTTAATTGTTCACACATGCGGGGGGTCTCTATTTGGGGCCGACCCATCCTAAGGCCAACTGGGCAGGCAGAGGGTGGCTGCCTTGGTCTCTGCGCCTCTCAGAGGCCAGCACGCCGGAGCTGGGAGAGTGCAGCGTGGTGCAGTAGAGATCCGGCCTCCGCGCCTCCAACCCGAGACCATGAACTTTGCGTACTTCCTCCGCATGCGCACATGGTCTCCTTTCCCAGGAGACCTTCAGTTTGGCGGGATGACTCCTTTGACTGCCAGATTCAAGAAGGAAAGGCCCATAAAATTCACAAATGCATAGTCGCATGTGTCATTTTTGCTCAGCTGCAACTCAGACTGACTGAAATGTGGGCACTGGGGCCCATCTTTGCTGTTTGATTGTTTATAGCTCAGAGGGGCCCAGATTTCCACTGCAAGGGATCATCCCAATTCCACGAATGGAGCAAAGGGGCTGGGATTTTGCTTAAAGAAAATGCATGCTTAGTCACTCATTCGTGTCCGACTCTTTGCAACCCTTTGAACTGTAGCCTGCCAGGCTCCTCTGTCCGTGGGATTTTTCCAGGCATGAATACTGGAGTGGGTTGCCATTTCTTTCTCCAGGGCATAGTCCAGACCCAGGGATGGAACCTGCAACTTCTTTGTCTTCTGCATTGCAGGCGGATTGTTTTACCTGCTGAGCCATCAGGGAATTTATAAAACGTTATGTTTTCTTTTAGCCAGGACACTTCCTCTGTGCATATCAGTGAGGGTGATGGTATTAACAAAGATATGTAACAAAGAGAGCCCAGCCTTCAGTAGGTGGCTGTTTCTTTAGACATTTTCTTCTCTCAGCCTTTTACATTCTGAATTAGAAAATCTTAAACCACAGTTTCGGACTTCCCTAATGGCTCAGTGGTCAAGAACCCACCTGCTAACGCTGGTGCCTTGGGTTCGATCCCCGGGTTGGCAAGATCCTTTAGAGAAGGACCTGGCAACCCACTCTAGTATTCTTGCCTGGGAAATCCCATGGACGGAGGAGCCTGGTGGGTCTGTGGGGTCCATGGTGTCACAAATAGTCAGATACGACTTAGCAACTGAGAACGCATGCAGATAACCTACAATTTCAGCTGGGAATGAGCTGTTCATTGCTCCTGGTTAGGATCAGGTCGTATGAATACCTTCACTTGTATCATGGGCTTTTTCTGGTGGCCCAGTTGGCAGAGTCCACCTGCAATGCAGGAGACCTGGGTTCCATCTCTGGGTTGGGAAGATCCTCTAGAGAAGGGATGGCATCCCACTCCAGTATTCTTGTCTGGGGAATCCCATGGACAGCGGAACCTAGAGGGCTACAGTCCACAGGGTTGCAAAGAGTCAGACTTGACTGAGTGACTGACACGCTTGTAGCATGGACCAGGGGTGTCAAGAGCTTCCACGATGGGTTTGTTCATCAGTTGGAGTGTGGAATTTGACAGTTACAGGAAAGTGAGTTTTTTCTCACTGAGGACTCCCAGATTCTCTAGATGCTGGTCCCTGAGCTAGTGTCTCTCACAAGTACAGCCATACCTCAGACTATAATGCTTCACTTTTTTGCACTTTGCAGACATTGTGTCTTTTACAAATTGGAGATGGTAGCAATCCTGCATTGAACAAGGCCACTGGCGCCTTTTCCCTAACAGCATTATTTTAAAAGGAAAGTATGTCCATTGTTGTTTTAGACAAAAGGCTATTGCACACTTAATAGACTACAGTATAGTAGTGGGAAACCAAAACATTTGTGTGACTCTCTTTGTTGCAATATTTGCTTTATTGTGCTGGTGTGGAACCAAACCCACAATGCCTCCGAGGTATTCCTGTAGAAGATTAAATGCTCCAGTTTGGGGAAAAGAGTGGTGAAACCCAGTATTTGGTTGCCTTTGAATCTGAAAAGTATTTTGTCATGCTGTTTCTATATTTACACGTGGTTTTAAAATATGCCCCCTAAAATATGTCATTAATTTCTTTTGCTCATAATGCAAAAAAGCATCAAGTGTTTGGAAAGACTCAAATTTCTGACAAATAAACTGTTTATCCTACAGTTTGGTCTTATTGGGAAATGTTAACCTTTTTTTTTTTTTTTTAATAACATGTGGAATTTTAGTTCTAAGGCAATAAGCTTGAGCTATTTAAAATACGGAATATATCCCTCTGTTTTGTTAGGTCATTCCAGTAAGCTTTTTAAAAGCAAACAGTGGTTTTTAATGACATTTTAATATCACAAAGAAAGGATTTTTTTTTTTTCCCAACTATCATTTGGAAAACGCACATGAAGAGCTTACTGTCCCCTAGTGTGGGAAAACAGGACCCTGCTGTCTATTTCTTTGCATAACACAAATGGTATGCTTCTGTGATTTGATAATATTCATGATTTTTATTATTTTCTTCAAGCTGGAATCAAGACAGAGGCCCCCAGTTTCCTAGGAGTGAACAGTGTATATAAATCAGTCTTCAGATGTGACCTCTTGTTCACCCCAGCAGAGTGGGCGTCCACACTCCCCTGGTCTGTATCACTGCTCACCAGGTAATTATTGCATAAATGGAAAATCTCTTCTCCTGCAGTAAGAGTTCTCAGGATGTCCCTGCTGACTCCAAGTTGTCAATGGAATATGGTGTCTTCTGGGACAGCCTGCTGTCCAGCGCATCTCTCACACGGATGCAGAGTTGGTTTGGCCCAACCATGCGGCAAGACGCCTATAAAGGTGCACAAGTGAGGATGTGCTTAGTCGCTCAATCATGTATACTCTTTGTGACCCTATGGACTGTAGTCTGCCAGGTTCCTCTGTCCATGAGATTTTTTATGCAAGAATACTGGAGTGGGTTACCATTTTCCTCCTCCAGGAGATCTTTTGGACCTGGGGATCAGACCCGGGTCTCCTGTGTCTCCTTACTGCATGAAGATTCTTTACCCACTAAGCCAAGGGAAAGCCCACAGGTGAGGATAACCACCTGTCAGTGACATCCCAGAGTGAAGTCACCAATTTCTCTTATTGCTGCTTCTCATAACGTCTAACTAGTGGCCAGATTTACATGTTCCTCGGGAAGTGCAGCATGACCTATTTTTGCAAAGAAACCTCGATTTTGAAGGCTATTTCTGCAATTTTGGTCTCTTTTCACCCCCCTGATGCTTTCATGCCACTAATTGCGATCATTTTATCAAAGACCTTGGATGGGCAGATTGGCAGATCAATTTCAGATAATCCTCATCTTACTTTATAATAGTTCTTTGGATGCTTGCTAGCAATCATCTGTTGCAGATTCACTGTTTATAACGTGTGCTTATGTTGGAGTCTGCTCATTATCAACAATTGTTGTGCTGAAATAGGTTATCATTTTCTTATTAAAAGTTTAAACAATGATAGATGTTAAAATTACTCTTTATTTTAAAAGCAGAATAAAAGTTACTTTTCCTTTAGTGAATATTAACATGATTATGAAGATTATTTTGAATTTCGGGGCCATTGATATATTTTGGGTGTTAGGGAAACAACACATCATAATTATAGCAATAAACATCCATGTGAAAAATGTAAACAGCACGGAAATATTTTGAAAAGGTCCTGGGTGAGGTATGTGGCACTGTTTTCTGAATGTTAGCTGAGAACTGACCAGGGAGATTCTTCTAGTGGGAGCACTTTAAGAAAACACTGATTAGTAAGAACTTAAGGAGCTTTCTGAGTCAATCATGATCGATATAAATTACAAATTTGTGAAGTGCTGTGTAGGAGATAATTTCATCACTCCTCCTCTTAAACCACAAAGCCATCAGTAGATCACCCGGTTGCTGAGAGGCGTGACTATGAACTTCACATTCGTTAGACTGCATTAATCCTCATGGCAGGCTTTGTGAAAGCCAACATTATCACAGTTTGTAGATAAGAACTGCCAGGCCGGCTGGTGACCTCAGAGCAGGGAGAGGCTGAGCTCGACCCCCAGGCATGCTCGCTGCCTTTGGCAAATCCCTGGCAGGCTTTGGCCTCTAAAGGGGAAGATGCAGGGAGGAGGGTTGGATCTTAGGAGGGAAGTTGTGTGGTTTCCCTGGGCATGTCCTTCTCTGTGACCTGAAGGGGGAACGGGGAAAGTGGACTGGATCGCTCTGCTCAAATGCAGCCAGAACTATGCTCCAAGTGTGAGCTGAAACCTGGCTGTCCATCCAGCCCAAAGAGCAAAAACCCTCTGAAGACCTGTGTTTCCTCTTAAAAGTTCAGGATTGGGCTTCCCTGGTGGTAGAGTCTGCCTGCCCATGCAGGAGACACAGGTTCGATCCCCGATCTGGGAAGATGCCGCAGGCTGCAGAGCAACAAATACTGAGCTGCTGTGTTGCTAAGTCGCTTCAGTCGTGTCTGACTCTGTGCAACCCCACAGATGGCAGCCCACCACGCTCCCCCGTCCCTGGGATTCTCTAGGCAAGAACACTGGAGTGGGTTGCCATTTCCTTCTCCAATGCATGAAAGTGAAAAGTGAAAGTGAAGTCACTTAGTCGTGTTGGACTCTTAGTGACCCCATGGACTGCAGCCTATCAGGCTCCTCTGTCCATGGGATTTTCCTGGCAAGGGTACTGGAGTGGGTTGCCATTGCCCTGTGCTCTAAATCTGGGGAGCCACAACTGCTGAGTCCTATGGCCTGAGCCCTGCAACAAGAGGAACCCCCAAAATGGGACTCCAGCACACCATGCGTAGCGCCGGCAACAACTAGAGCAAAGCCTGCATAGCAACGAAGACCCAGCCCTGTTAAAATACATAAAAAATAAAGCTGTTAAAGAAAGAAAGGAGAATTCCACATTATCTTGATTTAATAATATCTTTTCAAATGCTCATGCAATTTTGTTTTCCATTGCATAGTTTATCTTTGTGGAATTAATGTTAAGATACTTCAAATTATAGTAGATTACAATGGGTGCTTTTAGAATACGTCTGGCTTGCAGCCCTGCCCAGCACATCTGTGACATCTGGGATAAAGATGTCCAGCTCTAGCTCCCTTAGCCCAAAATGTGTGATGCGGTGCTTCTGCAGTAGAGTTTGAAAAGGTTAAAAACAAAATCAATCCAACTCTCTCTTTAATGTTACGGAGTAGCGTGGGCAGTTGACTGGGACTTTCATGAGTGTCCTAAGTCCTTGAGCCCTCTCAGTCCAGCAGATCAGGGCGGCAGGGCGGCCTACAGACGGTGGGAGGAAAACCGCACGAGCTGGTTTCCTTCTGCCGTGTGACTCTTCCTCTGGAGTCCAGCTCAGGGAGCAGGGAGCCATCTCATCTTCCCTTTCCTGCGGCAGCTGCGCTGGGAGGTTATTTTGAAAGGCAGGCAGTCCACGAAAGACACACAGACCCATGTGATGATAAGGTTAGGGCTTAATACAATGAATAAATTGCTCATTTTTTGAATTGAATAAATACAGCTCATTCTAGGCAAAGCTGCCTCTGTCATGCTGTCGGGGCCTATTAAAATTTGGATCATCACTTGTCGGTGGCAGCTTTAACTTTTCCAGTTACTTTTTTCTAATATTTTAATGTTTAGCATTCATAAACCTGCAGCCCGTGTCTTCTCCTGATGGCTCCTGTCTCTTTTGCATACCCTGCCTGCCCTATTTAGATTATTTTAGCCACTCTTCACACTTCTTCCCCTTCCACGTGTCCTTGCAAGGGTGGAGGAGGGACTAGGGTGTCAGAAGTCACCAGACACTGTGCCATCAGCAAGACCATGTTCTCGGGCAGAACTGTGCGAATTACACGTAAGTTCCCAGGAGGTTTGAAGTCCCCTCCCACCCCCAGTCTCTTTCTGTCTCAATCTCATTGCCTCCCAAGATATTAAATCTACTTTTAGTTAATAACTTGTAAGGGTTTAAAGTTTTTTTTTCCCAGTTGTTGTTCAGTCACTAAGTCATGTCCAACTGTTTTGCGACCCCCATAGACTGTAGCCTGCCAGGCACCTCTATTCATGGAATTCTCCAGGCAGGAATACCAGAGTGGGTTGCCATTTCTTTCTCCAGGAGAGCTTCCTGACACAGAGATGGAACCAACGTCTCCTGCATTGGCAGGCGGATTCTTTACCATTGAGCCACCTGGGAAGCTCCCTTCCACTCCTCCCCGCCCCAGAATCTCCCCTATTTCCTTATTCAGATCCACCCACAGATTCAAGCCCAGCTACATGGTCTTCGCATCTGCTCCAGCCTCACAGGTGAAAACTGGAGGCTGTTCTCAGATGTAGCAGAGCATTTGGTGATCTTTTCGGTAAATACAGCAGTGAGGAGGGGGAGAAAGAACAATATCTAGTAGATCCAACTCCTGAGTCCAAGCAGACAGTTTAACCCTTGGGTCATCGCGTGTGTATCCCACTTATTGGATTGCTAATAGATTTTCTTCATTTGTGTGAGACGTTGCAAATGATGTGTGGAGGCCGGCCGGTTCTCCAGCACCCAGACCAGAGGTCCACCTGTACGGAGCCGGCGTTAAAAGCTGCAGGAGTTGCTGCCTCCTGACAACATCCCAGCTGTAGACTAGCAATCGCAATCCTCGGGTGGCAGTTTTAATTATCGGCACCGGCGATACCATCAGCAAGTGTGTAATTACGTGTCAGTTTCCTGGCTGTTGGGTATGAAAAGTGGAGCCAGTGAAACGATGATTGTGGAAGCAGTAGAGTCATATTTAAACAATTCAAAATGTGTAACTGGCAGTGTCATTAAACAGAGAGAGTCTGACCCCAGCTGTCACTTACTTTTCCTTATGCAGATTTGTTCGTGCTGTCTGTCAAAGAGCTCCATGGGCTGAAATGGGACAGAAGAGGTGACATAATTCTCAGAGCAAAGAGGGCTGCTTGCCTTAACTCCGCAGAGGCGTTCTTTTAGCCTAAACAAATACGACTGCCAAACTGTAAATAAACCAAGACCATTACAGGAAATTCTATAGACTTTTGCTGATGAATACACAAAAGCAGAATATCAAACAGACATCCTAGCCTTAAACAATGTAAGTCAAAGCCGCCTGATTGCCAGATACTTAAAGAATAAGCATTGTGACGATTAGAAGGGCTTCTTTTTGAAGAAGAAAATGAAATGACTCTTTTAATTGTAGACTAAAATTTTGAGGCCAAGGTGGAAAAAAAAACGTGGAGCTCATTTTGAAAAATGCTTGGTAGAGAAATGTGATTGGTTGAAATTATGACACAGATTTCAACTTCAATCTGGCTTAGGTTTTAAGTTGTTATGGCCTCAGATGCTTTGAATACAACTGAGAAAATTGAAATACATATGCTATATAAATGAAGGTTAAAAATAGATCTGAGTGGCTTTCTAAGAAAGGTGGGTTAAGAAGTAAGGAACACTCAAATTTCTGCAAATGTAACTGCATAATTCTGTATCCCACCGATTACACACTTCCAGCAGATGGGAGAAATGCACATTTCCTCTCAAAAACTTCCTTTACTGGAAAAAAGAGCTGGATAATCAAGGGTTAAGTCTGCATGCATGCAAAAACAAACGAAAGGAGAGTTTACAAAATGGACTGTGGAGGTTAAGTGTGGGGGTTAGACTAACACAATGAACTGTGAACACAAAGAAAAATGTTTCTTTAATTTTTAAAATGTTTTCATTTCTCATAATAAACTGAACTTGCAGTTGCGTACAAACAACATTATTTCATACCCTGAAGACACTGCGATTTAAAGCTTTTGGAACTCAAATTGATTCTGGAAGCAATGCTATAACTACAGAGGCGCCGTGGCAATCGTGATCTTCTGAAGGGCATCAAACCGCACCTCGAGTAGCACATTTGAAAGCAAACACTGGCTCGTGCACACACGCGGGTAGGAGGCATTTAAAACAGGGTCAACATTGCATTTATTTCTAGTTTCAAAGGCAAAGTTACTGATTTCCTCACAGGCTAATGAAAGCCATATTAATTGCCACGGTACATTCAGATTTGAAAGTAATAAATAGGCACATATTAAATCCTCTAAGGATTAATTTGTATTTTATCAGCTGTGAAAAGGGCAATTTTTTACATATCTCGACTTAAGAGGTAGCCTTATTAGGCGTTCATTGGAAAACAAATTCTGCATATATTTTGTAGCAAGGTTTAAAAAAAATTCATTTTTTCCTCCTCAAAAGTAGTAGGGTGCAACTAGGGAAGCAATTAGTATTTATATCCTAGACAAACACAGTGTTGGAGTGTTCTGACTTTTAAATATTTGTGTGGCTGGTTAAAGGAAAGGATGATAGAAAATGGTGTATTGTTATATGTTTTATCATACTGGACACAGGGGTGTTTGAGGGGCTTCAGACAACATTGTGTGCCTGTTGTGTGAATTGTCAAGGTATGGTAACAGTTCTTATTTCTTTTCATGTGGAGAGCACCCAGAAATGTTAATGTTCCTGTTGGGTTGGCCGTGAAGCAGCAGGTGGGAGGTGTGGTGCCTGCAGTCCCACGGCCAAATAGCTTGGTAGCTGGTGGAGAGGCCTGGGGCCTTGGCTGGTGTGGGCGAGGTCTCTCTCTGCCTTCTGTGTGCCTGGCTGGTGGTCCCTGACTCTCATTATCTCAGGGAAGTGGGGCCATTTGAGAAGAGCCCGTTTTCCTATGTCTAAGCAAGGGATAAGAGCTAAAAAGTATTCAATAAACCCATATTTTGGCTCACTCTTTCTTTTAGTAAGAGGACTGGTTATTATATTTTCACCCCCAAAATGTTAAGTGGTCCAGTTAAATCAAGGAACGAGGTGAAAAAAAAAATGTCAGACTTCTCTGGTGGTCCAGGGGTTAAGAATCAGCCTGCCAATGCAGGGAACATGGATTTGATCCCCGATCCGGGGGATCCCACATGCCTCAAAGCGGCTAAGCCCAAGAGCCACAACTACTGAGCCCACAGGCCTAGAGCCTGAGGCCCGTTACAAGAGAAGCCGCTACAACGAGAAACCCACATACGGCAGCTAGAGAGGGGCCGCTGCTCTCCACAGCTAGGGAAAACCGCCGTGCAGCAATGAAGACCCAACACAGCCGAAAAATTAAAAAGAAAACTGTCCTCTGCAACATGCATCCTCGAATGGCTTGTCTGGTTTTATTTGAAAGTTCCCTAGAGAGAGCACTCCCACAGCTTCTTCGGGAAGTCTGTTCTGCAGTCTAATAGCTCTTATTGTCAAATGCTTTGTTAAACTTTTACTGGAAGATGTGTACTGCGCTCAGCATTGGCGGTTCTTGAAATTCTATCAGGGAAGCGCAATCAAATTGGTCTCCCATGACTTGCTCTTTGGTTGACGTGGAGTGGGTTCCCCTCTGCTTCTGGCATTTTCCACGGAGAGAGTGATGGACTTGCCTCCCCTTCCCTTTCCTTAAGCCTCCTACAGACACCCTGCTCGTCATCAGGAAGCTTGTGTCTCAGGGAGCATGGCCCGTGATTTTGTTTCAGTTTTGCGAAATCGTGCCGCATGAATTTAAACTTCTAGAGATGGAATGTGTCTCGTCTTTCGTGCTAGAAATCCTTAATCTGGGCAGTGGTACCCATTTGCTGGGGTTCAGCTTCCATGCCCTGTGATCTGGCCCTCTCTTCCCTTTTGAATGACTTTGTGTGACTGAGCTATTTTAAATGGTTCTCCTCTGCTTCCAGTTTGCTGCTGAACTGAAAAAGTTTTTATTTGCAAATAAATAGCTTACTCCCCTGGCTCTTCCAGAAATTTGCAGCATCTTCTATGTTCCTTTCCTCTGGAAGCTCCAGCAGCCTTTTGACTAATGAGGTGACCTTAAGAGAAGTCCTTGCCTGGATGTCCAGTGTGGCTGGCCGTGGTGGTGACAAGTGTGAATTGCAGGCAAGGCAAATGGTCTCACACAGTTGCTTCTGCTTGGCCAGTAAGCCTGTCCTGCTCAGGCTCAGGCCACAGATAGCTTCTATCACCATAGATTAACGGGATTCCAACAAAGTGTTAACCGGCCATTACCAGGTGTCATCACACAGTTAAGAGTTACTCAGTACTAATGATCTTAGGTGTTGGTACTTGACTGTCCTTTGTAAGGAGAATATAGGTTTAACATGAATGAGTTTTAATTCTGCCTCTTTGAGGCAAATTCCTACCAATCTACAGAAAAGGGCATGTGACATATTTGACCCATGGGTTCCCTAGAAGATTATTTTTCAGTGAAAGATTTAAAAGAGAAATAAACAAACAAAAAAGGGAAATATCCCAATAATTCTTCCATAAACACCAGGCTTTCTCAAGAATCCAGTGCCTTATAGACTCCCCATCTCAAAGTGTGGTCAGACCACCTGGGTGCCTCCTTCTCTGTCATTTCTACTTCCCAGTCTCCCTGGCCTCCGTCTGTGCCCCCAGCTCCTCTGGACTCAGGTTCTGATATCCTCAGGAACTGAGTCCTCCTGAATGTGGGGGTGTAGGGAGTGGCAGGAGCCAGTAGGGTGCCCAGGGGCCCAGGTGATGGGGTTCTAGAGGGACACATCCTTATCTGCTGACCCCGGAGACCCATGTCTGAGAGATGACTGTCCAGAAGTCTCAGCAGCAGCTGTAGTGCCTGAACTATTTTCTTCCGACTGGGAAACTGGCATAATCACGTGGTTTGTTCATTTCATTTCTGGCATTACTACTCTGTGGGAACAATAACAAACCCCACTGGAGCAAACTGAGGTGGGTGGTCATGATGAGCTCTCTAGACTTGATGTCTTCATGGGGTCCGTTGACTTACCCATGAATTATATGAGAATTACTGAAGCCACTGTGTAGAATGAGTGTTGCCAGGACCTCATCTGGGACCTGAAACAGTATTTCAGCTGAGACGCATTAGCCAGGAGGGTGGCCACCTTGTCTCAGTGGCGTCCTCCCCGCAGCAGACTTCCGGGGCGGAGAAAAGATGCGTTTTCCACTGCTGAAACACTTGGTCACCTTTCCTATGAGAGCCTGCCATTGTAAGGCACAGTTGTGTACAAGATAGCATGCATTTTGAGTTACATATTCTTTTTTATTTCTGAATCAAACAGGATATCTGGTATCTGGTCTATTTAATTGATGAGATGAAGCTGGGTTCACCATCCCTCTTTATTACACCCTGGGTTTTCCTCATCATGAGCTTCCTCAGAGGACAGAAACAAATAACTACCTTCTCACCAGGACAAGGTATGAGTTGAATGCATTTGAAACGCTACCCTCAGTGATTGCAGTCAATGTTTTAAGTGGGGAGCAATTGCACACTGAAATGGCACAAGAAACGCACTTTCTAGAGAGATCACTATTGCTTCTCTGTGGCAATTGTAATATTTAGAAGGAAGCATACTTTCCCTAAACTTTACCCACTTGTATGCACGTAAAATAATTTTTACCCTGGAAATCCATATTCTGGGTATATATTGTCACCTGTGTGTGTGTGTGCTGAGACGCTTCAGTCGTCTCCAACTCTTTGTGACCCTATGGACTGTAGCCTGCCAGGCTCCTCTGTCCATGGGATTCTCCAGGCAAGAATACTGGAGTGGGTTGCCATGCCCTCCTCCAGGGGACCTTCCTGACCCAAGGAGGTGACCCTGTCTCCTGTGTGTCCTGAATTGGCAGGCGGGTTCTTGACCACTAATGCCACCTCGTTCCAAATAGGAAAAGGAGTACGTCAAGGCTGTATATTGTCACCATGCTTATTTAACTTATATGCAGAGTACATCATGAGAAACGCTGGACTGGAAGAAATACAAGCTGGAATCAAGATTGCCGGGAGAAGTATCAATAACCTCAGATATGCAGATGACACCACCTTTACGGCAGAAAGTGAAGAGGAGCTAAAAGCCTCTTGATGAAAGTGAAAGAGGAGAGCAAAAAAGTTGGCTTAAAGCTCAGCATTCAGAAAAATAAGATCATGGCATCCGGTCCCATCACTTCATGGGAAATAGACGGGAAACAGTAGAAACAGTGTCAGACTTTATTTTTGGGGGCTCCAGAATCGCTGCAGATGGTGACTGCAGCCATGAAAATTAAAAGACGCTTACTCCTTGGAAGAAAAGTTATGACCAACCTAGATAGCATATTCAAAAGTAGAGACATTACTTTGCTGACTAAGGTCCGTCTAGTCAAGGCTATGGTTTTCCCTGTGGTCATGTATGGGGAGTTGGACTGTGAAGAAGGCTGAGCGCCGAAGAACTGATGCATTTGAACTGTGGTGTTGGAGAAGACTCTTGAGAGTCCCTTGGACTGCAAGGAGATCCAACTAGTCCATTCTGAAGGAGATCAACCCTGGGATTTCTTTGGAAGGAATGATGCTAAAGCTGAAACTCCAGTACTTTGGCCACCTCATGCGAAGAGTTGACTCATTGGAAAAGACTCTGATAATGGGAAGGATTGGGGGCAGGAGGAGAAGGGGACGACCGAGGATGAGATGGCTGGATGGCATCACAGACTCAATGGACGTGAGTCTAAGTGAACTCTGGGAGTTGGTGATGGACAGGGAGGCCTGGCGTGCTGCGATTCATGGGGTCACAAAGAGTTGGACACGATGGAGTGACTGAACTGAACTGAATTGAATGCCTCCTGGAGAGCCCATATCATCACCTGCTGCTCCTGCTGCTAAGTCACTTCAGTCGTGTCCGACTCTGTGCGACCCCATAGATGGCGGCCCACCAGGCTCCCCCGGCCCTGGGATTCTCCAGGCAAGAGCACTGGAGTGGGTTGCCATTTCCTACTCCAACACATGAAAGTGAAAAGGGAAAGGGAAGTTGCTCAGTCATGTCTGACTCTCAGCGACCCCATGGACTGCAGCCTACTAGGCTCCTCTGTCCATGGGATTTTCCAGGCAAGAGTACTGGAGTGGGGTGCCGTTGCCTTCTCATCACCTAAGTATTGCTAAAAGTTTTCTTCCAAATTGTGTGAGTCTTAGCTTCATTAGTATTTTATAATTTAAGGAAGCTTTGCAATTAATTTTCATTTTTTTTTTCCTGCTCACAAGGAAAACTCAGGCTTCTCACAGAAAATTCTCAAAGTACAGAAAAGTAAGAAGAAGCAGCACTTGCCCCCAGTTCTACCCACCAAAGGCTCTCTAGCAGAGGGTTGTATTTTTGGCTAATGTGATAAGCTTTTAAAGTTTCAAAAATGATGTTTTGAACTAATACAGTTTTTATCCTCTCATCTTAACATATTTGTAAGTTCATTTTAAAAGCTTTCCATATGATCGATGAAGTGACCAAGGTTTACCGGGAATACCTTTATTCATTCATCTTAGAGAAGCCTGAATTTAAGCTCTGTGTGAGTGCTAACACCATTTTTCATTTCATCAGGAGTATGTTTAGCTTCCATCTGGGCTGACATATCAGGACCAGATGAAGGGAGTGGAAGACCCCAGGCCCACCCAGTGCTAGAAGGGTACCAAGGTCCAATGGAGGTTGCCAGCCCGGGCCCGTGTGCCTAGTGTCTGGGCAGCACAGAGGGAGCCCTGCGTGGATTTCCGCGTGGCAGCGGGCCGCAGTCGTAGTCAGCTATGAGGCCACTGTGCCTGCTTGCCAGCCCCACACCTAAACCGCAGATAGGGTTCACCACTTAACTGTGTGTATTTTGGTTTCCAAGAAATTTGGAAGGAATTGTGGCTGGTCTGGTCAAAGGCATGGGTGTGTTTTACAAGGATATTTGTAGAAATAACTTGGATGAAAAAGACCCCTTTAAGACTGTTTTCATGTCTCTTATCAGCCACCCGAAGTCCTGCCCATCAACCTGGGGGCTTTTACTGAAATCTCTGGAAGGAATGATGCTGAGGCTGAAACTCCAGTACTCTGGCCACCTCATGCGAAGAGTTGACTCATTGGAAAAGACTCTGATGCTGGGAGGGATTGGGGGCAGGAGGAGAAGGGGACGACAGAGGATGAGATGGCTGGATGGCATCACTGACTCGATGGGCATGAGTCTGAGTGAACTCCGGGAGTTGGTGATGGACAGGGAGGCCTGGCGTGCTGCGATTCATGGGGTCGAAAAGAGTCAGACACGACTGAGTGACTGAACTGAACTGAAATCTCAGAATGCATCATCTAATGAAAAAAGTCAACTGCAGAGGAAAGCTGTGCCAATGGTGTGAGTATGTGAAAAGGTGACAAGTCTGAAGAAAAATCAGAGGGTTGGGTGCCCAGGCCCACCAGGCAGGTTCTTCCTGGGGTGAGTCGTGGCCAAGGGAGTGATCATGGGCGTGATGTGGGCTGCATGTCATTGCCTCCAAGGACACGTGTGTTCAGTAACATCGGCGAGTACACACTTGGACTCGGGGGTGCATGCAGGAAGGACTGAGTGATGCTCCATTTTCAGGGAGGTCGGAAGCAGACATGAGGACCTAGAGCAGAAAACCCGGGCCTTCTCTCGATTCAGGGGCAGGATTCCGCTCCATCTGGGGTCTCCGGCAAGGAGTGTGAGGTCAGAGGTGTCAACCCCCGGTCACTGCAGCGGCTGTCCACACTTTAAATGGGCTGTGTGTCTGGAATCTGAGCACCCGTCGCCAGCTGTCCACACACCTGGGGAGAGGAAGCGGGATCGCTTGTCCCCAGGCTGCTGCAGGGTGTCCATCGGGCCCTGACTTGGTGCCGCGTTTAGACCAGAGCATCGTGGGATCCAGGGTGGATGGGGGGACGGACTCGGGGCAGCAGGTGCAGGGCCCCAGCAGCACTGAGCTGCTATCAGGCTGGGGGGCCCGGAGCCAGGAAAAAGCCCCTGCGGTTGTCCAGCCGGAAGGAAGGAAGCTGGAGGCGAACACAGAAGCAGCTCAGTGCAAACGGAAGGTGTGCGTGTGCCTGTGCGTGCACGCGTGTGTGTGTGTGTGTGTGTATGTGTGCGTGTGCGTGTGTAGACACATCATGTGTGTGGGTAAGAACAGTGTGTGCATGAGTCTGGGAGGGGACAGGTACAGGCGTTGTTTTCCACAGAGGGCTTTTGACTACGTGTTATTTTGGAAGAAATATTTACCCTTCAGCGGGTTGAAGAGATTGTGAGAGCAGCATTTTCACAGCACGTGCACGCATACACACAACGTATGTGTGTGAACCAAGCGTGTGTGTGTGTGTAGGTGGGCATGTAACTGTGTTCTTATTTTTATAGAAATAGGGACAGTTTATTAAGAAAAGTTAAAAATAAACAATGCAAGATCTTACTACATAGCACAGAAACTATATTCAATATTTTGGGGTAAACCATAATGGAAAAGATTATTGAAAAGAATTATATACGTGTAGAATTGAGTCACTATCAACACAGCATTGTAAATCAAATATGCTTCAGTTAAAAAAATTTAAAAAAAGAAAAGTTAAATGCTGCTCTCACAATTTCTTCAAACCCCTGAAGAATATATATCTCCTCTAAAACAACGCGTACTCAAAAGACATCCGTTGAAAGCAACGTGGGTACTTGTCCGCTCAGTCTCGTTCACGCACTGTTCTCCTTCCCCAGACCCTGACTCCCGAGTCCAAGTGTGGCAGCTGGTGCACAGCCGTGTCCTTACACGTGTCACACACTTATAACTCCCCTCAAATCTTCTGATCAGCCCCTCCGTGGTTCCCCACTTTAATTTTCTCAGAAGGGAAAATTGGTTCCATTGAGGAGAAGCGAACCTCGCATAGACCTTTAACAGCCTCAGCACAAATGATTTAGTCACTTAACACGAGTTTCCTTGTAAAGCTCTTGCCTGGTTCCAGTCTCTTGCCCAGCGCTTCGATCAATAAGGTGCTATTCGCTTCTGCAGCCTCGGCCAGTGGTTTGCTGCTTTTGAGTTAGTTGTTGAATCAAACATCAGGTGGGCAGCCACCCACTTCTCCGTCCATCTTTGACTTGTGGCACGGAGTAGCCAGCAGCCCCGGGGGAATCTCTGTCTGGGGTAGGTTCAGGATAAACCTTCTGATCTGTCTTCTTCGTCTGATTCTTCTTGCCTTCCCCTCCCCTGTATCTTTCCTTCTCTGCGATGTCTTGCCTATGACACCCACAGACAGATAAACTGTAACACACACGGCCTTCTGTCTTCAGTCTGGGATGGCCTCTGCCCTTTCCCCCCAGCTCAAGTCACCTCTTTGCTGCTCTCCATACACCTCGGGGCATAGTTTTGGGAATACAATGTGCTTCAAGACCTGGGGGGCAAGTCATCCTGCCAAGTCCCCAAATTTGGAGCCTCTGGTTCAATTGTGTCCCCAACACCACAGGGCAAATTCTAGCCTCATAACATACCCCTTGTTCTGTTAAGATTTAATTTACTTTTCATTTCAATTTTTTAAGAACATAAATTTGATAAGCTGTCATAAAACCCAATACCCTTTGATATTTACAGTTAAGCTCTTCCCCTACTTGCTTAAGAAAGCAGTATACTTGGGTTTCTTGATGGTTATTGCTGTAAATCGAGCTGGTGACTTAAAAAAGCAGGTGTGTTAATTATTGGGTCATTGACTTTTGTGGAATTGTGAAAGAAGCTGGAGAGAGAACAGTTACAAAGGACAGCATTTGGCCAGAATCCTTTCAATTGCAAGCGACTGAATCCTGTGTTGTAAATCCTTACAGGATAGTAGGAATTCAACAGGATTGGTCAAGGAATTTGGCTGGATCTGAATTGAGCCTATGTCACTGGAGATCTTTGCCTTTTTCATCTGTGGGTTTTCTTCTATTTGGCATCATTCCCCCTGCTCCAGTTTAATAGAAAATATGGCCACTCACATCAAAGACTGGTAGCTTCAGAGAGAGGAGAGCTAACATCTTAGAGAGAGCTCCAATCAGCCTGGCTTGGGTACCACAGCTAATCACCAGTTATAATGCTGAGGGACGTGGTGCTCAGATGGCCTGGGCCTGCTGGAGGCCATCCCTGTGCTGGTGGGGAAGGGGTTAGACCCGGACACCCCATGGACTGATGCTGAAGCTGAAGCTCTAACACTTTGGCCCCCTGATGCAAAGAACGAGCTCATTGGAAAAGATTGTGATACTGGGAAAGACTGAGGGCAGGAAGAGGATGGGATGGTTAGATAGCATCACTGACTCAAAGGACATTGATTTGAGCAAGCTCTGGAAGGTATCGGAGAACAGAGGAGCCTGGTGTGCTGCAGTCCATGGGGTCGCAATGTGTTGGACATAACTTAGCCGCTGAACAACAACAACCCCATGGAATAGATCCTGTAGGAAAAAGGAATTCTGTTCTCAAAATACAGTCTCTTCTAGCTGATGGGGAAACTGACTGGAGATCAACCCTCCAGGCATCAAGGGTCAGGAGAGAGGCAGCCTTTGCCTCTGAAGATGCTGATGGGCAACACAAGGACTTCTGCTCCACTTGGTTCTTATATGAAGTGGCTGTACTTAACAGCCCTTTATTTGAATGCCATCCGTACCTGATGACTTGGATTAACGCCTTCATTTACCTAAATTCTGAAGACACCTGGTTGCACTGTACCGCATTTGACCTTGGCTAATGGCATCTGCTCATCAGCGCCTCATGGATCTAGTCAGTAAATAATGAGATGTGGTACATCGACTCCTGAGAAAATCGTGTTTTCTTTCATTAAATATTGAAGCAGGAAATTGTCACATCAGCTGTTATAGGTTGAACATAATCCCTTGTAAACTCAACAGGTAAATCTCTGCATTCTCGAGTTTGCCCAATATGAACTCAAAACCAAATCAAAGGATTCCTTAGCCACGGTTGTGAACGTTTTTGCTCCTGAGTATTACGAGTGGTGAAGGTGCGTACCTGCACATCCATGTTCCAGGCGAACTTCTAAATAGATTTGACAAATTTTGAGTCTTCCTAACATTTTTCGTTTCAAAACTCTGCAATGCTATGAGATTTTTCCCCTCCTTTTATACAGAAGGGAGGGGTTTCCCTCTGCCTGCCCGTGAGCTGGATTAATAGTTAATGAAGGCTTGGGAGGAGGAACAGAGTTGGTGGGGTATGATCAGAGATTAGTCTTTAAAGCACAGCTAAACATTTTGTCCAGGTTTAGCTGCTTGCTGGTCTCCTGCTGGGCCTCCTGCAGAGACCATGGTGTCAGAGCCCAGTCCCACCACTGCCCTGGGCTGAGGAGCTGAGCTGGTGGCTGGTGGCCGTGGGTGGTGAGTGGGGTGGGAGGCCTCCCCGGGCCAGAGCCTTCTGCTGATCAGATAGTGTCCTGGGCCCTGATCCCCAGGGGCTTCACTCTCCTTCCTTGGGAAAGAAGGCGCAGGTCCTCTGAAGGAGGTGGGCCAGAAAGGGAAGCCGTGGGAACGTCTTCCTGGTTGCAAGGTCATGGGAGGAGCCTGGGTGGAGGGGCCCCTGACAGAGGAGAATACAGACCTGCCAGGGGCTTCCCCAGCGCCTCAGCAGTAAAAGAATCCATCTGCAATACAGGAATCACAGGAGATGTGGGTTCGATTCCTGGGTCGGGAAGATCCCCTGGAGGAAGGCATGGCAGCCCACTCCTGTATTCTTGCCTGGAGAAACCCATGGACAGAGGCGCCTGGCAGGCTAGAGTCCATGGATCACAAAGAGTTGGATGCAACTCAAGCGACTTAGCACATACGCACGCATAGACCTGCCAGGCACAGGAACCCTGTGTCCTGCTAGTAAAGGGCATATGGGCAGAGGCAGCAGAAAAGGGGCCTGGAACCTGAAATAGACTGTGTGGCTGTGGGGCTGGTGAGGCTCCCAGCAGCTATTGGGAAGGAGGTCTGGGGACTTGGTGTGACTTCAAGTTGCCTTGAGAC
Organism: Ovis aries; assembly: GCF_016772045.2. NCBI lineage: Eukaryota > Metazoa > Chordata > Mammalia > Artiodactyla > Bovidae > Ovis > Ovis aries. The sequence continues at coordinate 48,066,113 of NC_056075.1, read as the reverse complement.
AGGGCTCTGCAGAGGACACGGGTCAGGCTATAGGCAGCAGAACCAGGAGAAGCAGGAGGTCTCCATCCCTGTGTGAAGTTCAGACACAGAGGATGCCCGGCTGCCCGCTTTGCCAGGAAGCTTACAGCGGAGAAGAGGTGCCCAGGCAGCTACAGAGAGCATGGCTTCTCTAGCCAAAAGCGAGAAAAAGCAGCTCTGATGCCCAAAGGGAAACAGGGAATTTCTTGGCAGGAGCTGGGGGCCCCAGGGATCTGGTGGGAAGGCTGGAGGATGAACCGGTTTCCCCAGAAAGCTAGAAACGAGGAGCCCAGGGTGTTCTCCCAGCAGGGCCTCCGATGTGATACAGACACCACTGTCCTCAGGAGAAAAATCCAGAGCCCTTGCTTACAGGTTTCTGGGGAGGTTACAGGTGACTGTCCTCTTGGGGGAGGGAGGCAGTGGCTCTAAAGGAAATCTGGGCGCTTGGGGGAAGGATGTGGGGGGTGGGCAGCCCAAAGCCCTGGGTCCACCCAGCTGCCATTTGAAGTCACCTTCCTGTAGGCCCTTCTGGAAGGCTTATTTTTCTTGAATCCTTTTCTGTTGTGTTTTTCCCCCTTGAATTTGGCTTTGGACTCACTGTTGGGGTGCTTGTAGATCTGTGAAGCAGGAAGTTGGCTGAGAGCAAGGAGAGGAGGCTCCTTCAGTGAAATGTCCAATGACCGCCTAATGCCACCCAGCTGTTCACCAGCCCCGCCCCAAATATGCCCCATCTGTGCTCCAAAACAGTCAGGGAAGCGGAAACAGCCCCATGCCCACTGCGCACTGGCTGACCGGTGGGCTTCCTCTACTCTGGTACAGGAGCACACCTCACACTATCACACTAAAGTAACCTTTGGTGCCCACTGGACTCGTTCACCGCTCGTACATATCCCATGAATTGTTGTTGTTCAATCGGGGAGTCATGTCTGACTGTCACCCTATGGACTGTAGCCCACCAGGCTGCTCTGGCCTCCATTGTTTCCCGTGTTTGCTCATACTCATGTCCATTGAGTTGGTGATGCCATCCAACCATCTCATCCTCTGTCATCCCCTTCTCCTCCTGCCCCTCAAACTTTCCCAGCATCAGGGTTTTTTCCGGAGTCATCTCTTTGCATCAAGTGGCCAAAGTATTGGAGCTTCAACTTCAGCATCAGTCCTTCCAATGAATATTCAAGGTTGACTTCCTTTCAGATTGACTGGTTTGATCTCCTTGCTGTCCAAGAGACTCTAAAGAGTCTTCTCCAGTACCACAATTTGAAAGCATTAATTCTGGTACTCAGCCTTCTTTATGCTCCAACTCTCACATCCATACATGACTACTGGGAATTATTTGTTGTTAGTTGCTAAGTCATATCCAACTCTTTTGAACCCCATGACTGTAGCCCACCAGGCTCCTCTGTGCATGGGATTCTCCAGGCACCAATACTGAGTGGGTTGCCATTCCCTGCTCCAGGGGATCTTCCCGACCCAGGGATGGAGCCCGTGTCTCCTGCATTGCAGGCAGATCCATTGCCACCAGGAAAGCCCACTGGAACCTATAACAGACTGAACTGTGAGAAGAACACGTGCGGTAGAGCATCTTGTTATATAGCCTGCAGCTGGCATTCAAGACTGTCAATCAACTTACCGTCCGCGATTATGCAAATGACATTGCCTTAAAAACTCTATAACCCAACCTTCTGGGACCATTGCCTCCCTTGGCCTCTCTCTTGAGGTGTTCTTTCTGTTATTTCTTTCCTTATCTTCAATAGGCTTTTTTGCAACTGGTAAGACCTCAGATTCTCCTTACCAAGAATGGAGGCCCTAAAGAGGAGGGGTCTCCAGACTCTCCTTCGCTAAGAGAGCCAGAGGGCCTGACTCCTCAAGCGGGGCCAGGAAGCCGTTGCCCACACAGAGCACGAGTTTCCTGTGTTCCCCAGGAGCCGGGTGGGAGGCTCAGGCCTGCCCGTGATCTGCTGAGGGGGCAGTGGAGCTGCGCTGTGGCTGCTGGGCCGGAAAGCAGAGGCCCCTCTCTGTGGTTTGCCACGTGCAGGCTGGTGTGTTGCAGAAAGGTGGTCGTGACTCTAGCTCAGAGCAGGTCCACATTGGCCTTCGCGTGGAGTAACCTTCAATCCCACAGGCGGGACCTGTCTCTGGAGGTTGAATGCTCTGCTTTGTCAGTTTGTATCACTGTTTACTGCTGTGCACAGACTTCCGTGGTGGCTCAGGTGATAAAGAGTCTGCCTACAATGCAGGAGACCCCGATTTAGTCCTCGAATCAGAAAGATCCCCTGGAGATGAGAATGGCTCTCCAATCCAGTATTCTTGCTTGGAAGATTCCATGGACAGAGGAGCCTGGCGGGCTGCAGTCCACGGGGCTGCAGAGAGTCAGATACAACACTACCATGGCACAGAGGGGAAAACTCGCCATGAGGAGCTGCGGGGCTTCGGGAGAGATTTTGGCTTCCTCCTCAATCGAATCAACAGTCTGCAGGGGATGAGTAGGCACTCTGTGCTGCGTGCCCATCCCTGGCCTCCCCAGCACTTCCCACCAGCCCCGTGGATGGATGGACTGGAGGCAGCAGAAGCCTCAGGTCGTATCAAGCAACCTAATCCCACTGGAGCAGACACGAGAAACTTTGTTTATGAGAAAAACCAAACATCATTTAACTCCAACCAGTGACGCAACCATAGGACCAGTAAGGAATGTGTCTTGTCAGGATCCAGATGAAAACGCACCGGCACACTCTGTCCCATGTCAGCATTTCATCTAGAATACGTAAGAAGGGATTTTGTGCCAACAGATGATGGAAGGAGACAGACCTTAAATCACTGGCCTCTATTTGAACTTGCAAATCTTTTTAATTTTAAAAGTATCTAAGCCGGTAAGGTTCATAAATGTACTCACGACAGTTTGATAGAAGAGAGAAGTCGCCGAGCAGGACAAATATTTTCATAATGGTTTTGCTTTTTTTTTTCATTCCTTTAAATACCAAGTAATAATATTTTTTAATGTTTTTGTAAACATGAGATGTTTTAATGCTTGAAAAATTGTATCTCATAAATAAGCTTTATTATCTGTCAAAAAGGATGAAAATATAACTTTACATTTCTGTTTTAAAGTAATTTTAGTGCCTATTAGCTATAAAGTAACAGTTATATATAATTTAGAGTATGTAGTCACTCGAAACAACTTGACATTTTCACACAAACAGAGAACCGTAATAATAGTCCTGGGATTTCATTGGAAGTATGCACCACTACAGGATATTAAAATAACTTATGGCGCACTGTAATTCTTGTTTTGTATTTGTCCAAGTAGTTGTGAAGCAGGCTATAAAGTAGTGAAATAAAAACCTACGCTCTGACTCCAGTCCTGCCGCTTTCTTAAAGTTATAGTCGCCTTTTCAAATTAAGTGTGATTAACCTCGTTGACATTTCTGGGTGTCATCTTTGACTTTCTTTTTCTTAATATTTTCTGTTTCAATGGCCAGTTCTATTTATCTTAGCTTCTTATTTGAGACACTGTAATTACTTCTTGAAGATTAAAGTGCTGATGGTGGGTAGTGGTGACTCTGCTAGTAATTGACCGAGGGTAAATTACTTGTTGCTTTGAAGAGGTAGGCGACATAGAAAGAAATTTTTGCTGCGAACAAAACCAACAGGCAAAAGCAAAACTCTGACTAGTGATTTTGCCTGTTGCTGTTTAATTTGCACATATAAAGAAGATCCAACAGATGAGTGCGAAGCTGGAAATGTTTAGTTAGCAAGCTGAAATACAGAGAGGGGGTATGCCCGTAAATGAGATAAGAGAACGTTCAATCTTCCTCTGCTAGCTTAAAAGAAGGACAATTTGGATGTGGTGCATTTTAAAGTGTATCTTTGAGGAATCTGTGAGAAGAGTATTTTGTGACTATTTTAATCCAGATGTAAGGACAATATTTAACCTACTTAAGAGAAAAACCATTTACTGCACCATTTATAGAGCTGACATATAATTATGCTTGCCTCATTAAAGCATGCCCAACATTATCCTCTTTCTGGCAACGCATATCACCGTCTGCCCTTGAATGGAATGAAAAGGCATTTCTTTAAAATACTCCTTAATTGTACTTTTGCATTAATTTTGATTGGCTTTTTGCCCACTGCTAAGGTCTCAGTATCATTTGGAGCCGAAACACAATAAATGAAAATTCTTCCACAATAACTAACCCTGTGCCTCAATATTATTCCTGAGAGAGAGGCCAAGGAAGAAATCGTTTTTGTGTGGTTAAAGATGGGTGCCATTTATAATCTACATATTGCAATTAAAACCACTCAAGGATTTGACTTCCGTTAATTTTAATTGAAGTGGTATGTGGGTAGGGATTAGGTGAATGCGCAGATGTGCACAAAAATTAATATGAACCTGGAGAAATGTCTTTTTTCCATAAAAGGACTGACCAAATGTTCACAGATGGAATTTGAGAGGACCCTTATTGAATAAACCAGTAGGGCTCACTTGGGCCATTTCTGTAGCAATTCCACATACTTTATGTTGGAAAAGACATGCCCCTTTCTTTTTCTTTATAAATTATTCTCAAGCCTGATTAGTTAATGTCTTTAATTTGCATTAGTGCACCTAAATGAAAGTAAAAACAAATTAGTCCTATAAATGTACTTTATAGACGGTGGTTTAGGAGGTTGGTAATTCTCAGCTAACAGATATTAATTAGGAATATTAACCACAGAAGTCTCTGGTGTCAACTGAAATGCTAAGGATAAATGTAAAACAGAAAAGAGAGAAGAGGAAACTGGTTTTGGAGTTGTATATAACTTTTCAAATATAAGAAGTCATGAAGAGTTTGGGACTGTGAGGCAAAAAAAAAAAAAACTCGATAAAAAGCATGTATTTCTTTCTTTCTGGTATTTCTGAAAATTAATGCAGTGACTGTCTCAGAACAGGTGTGCAATAAAACATGCTGAATAAACAAAGAAAGATGAATTTATATATTACATTTTTAATTTTAACACAGATGTTTCAATACCTCTAAATAAATAATAAAGCAGTGATATACAAGCTCAAAAGCACACCGCCTTAAATTTCAATAATAATTTACAAGTTTTAAGCCTAGTATCTGATTCTCCGCAGCATTCCTTATAAAGAAAAGAGGCAAAACTGAAAATTAAAATAGAGTCCCACAATAGCCGCTCTGAAAGGGTTTTAATTCTTAAAGTGGGTCTGATAAAAAATTTGAAGATAGGGAAATACAATATCAAACAGAAGCTTAATAAAGATTATTATTAAGAGCTTCCTGTAGGGAGACGCACTCTGATATCTGCACTGCCTGCGGTTCACGCATAAAGCAGCTGAAACATTTGTGGCGGAGGGGAGCCTTTTGTCTGGATAAATCCCTGGGCCCAGCACTTGGAAGGGGACCAGGCCTTGGATGGAGGCTTTAAGATCTGCCCTTTGCCATTGTCAGGAGAGACTCCTGTCTTTGTCATTTAAAGAATCCATCAGCCTAGGAGCAGCATGCCTTACCTTCAGGGGGTCACCATGTGATACCTATAATTCTTCAATAGGTGTTTTCTTGGAAGGCGTGCCCTGGTTACTGAGTCACTGACGCAGGCCTGGGAAGGGGAGAAGGCTGTGGTCACAGTTCAGTAACTGAGGACTTCGGGACGAGAAATAGGGCTCAACTTTCTGGCTCCCCGGCCAATGCTCAGGCTACCGGACTAATTAACTTATCTGTTAAAGATGACATTTTCTCATCCCCAAATATAGGTGGTTCTGATAAATCTAGATATACTTGGCATAATTATGAAGAGTTTCAAATATATCTTTTATGAATTTCACAATTCTCCTGAATTCTCCGGTTGAAATATCATTAACTTAGGCACAGGGGTCTGAGTTGGTAGATTTGACATTGGCAAAGTTGATGAATTGAATTCCGAAGGGATCACGGAAGTCAGAAAAATCCAAAAACGGTTCATTTCTACCCATATATTTTACTAATTGGATGAATGTTTTAATTTGATTTTTTTTTCCTCTGAATTTCTATCATGTAAAAGTGAACTGACAGAGACGCTCTTGACTTTCCTGCCATCTGCCAGGACTTGCCCAGTTCTCAACTCACAACTCCCGGAAATGAGCAAACCAGATCCTGCCAGGAAAAGAAGTGGACTGCAGGTCAGGGGATGTGGGAGACGAACAGTAAACTCTGGGCATTGCTGCGTGGACTCAGTCATCTTGTGTGAACCGTGGTCCCTGGCGCTTTCCTCTGCAGGGGCGAAACAGGTGGATGACATCACACCGTGTGTGTGTGAGTCGCTCAGTCGTGTCCGACTCTTTGTGACCCCACGGACTGGACCCAGACGGGCTCCTCTGTCCACGGGCTTCTCCAGGCAAGAATACTGGAGTGGGTTGCCATTTCCTTTTCCAGGGGATCTTCCCAACCCAGGGATGGAACCTGAGTCTCCTGCATTGCAGGCAGATTCTTTTATGTGTTCATAACTCTGGGGGTGGGATGGTATCCCTCTCCCTTGACATGACTTCAGGTTCTGAGAAGAATCATAGGAATATTAGTCTGCTCTTGTTCATATGAATAATCACAGCATTTGCAGAGTTCAGTGACTGTGAAAGTATTGGGTATTTAGTTGTGTCTGACTCTTTGCGACCCCTTGAGGAGGAGCCCACCAGGCTCCTCTGTCCATGGGCTTCTCAGGCAAGAATACCGTAGTGGGTTGCCACTTCCTTCTCCAAGGGATCTTCCCAACCCAAGGACTGAACCCTCGTCTCCTGAATTGCAAGCAGATTTTTCACTGTCTGAACCACCTATTTGCGCTCATTCTGCTCATTCAAGGGAACAGGCTGCTGTGGCCCCAGGTCAGTCACAGAGACAGAGCATCTGGGCTCAGCGAAGGCCCGTCATGCAGCTGGAAGAACCAGCCACCTCATCTCCAGTTCTCAGCCCAGTTCTGCCAGGGACGTCCTGTCGCTACTTCTCAGTTAGAATATTGAAGAGTAAGAGTCCCCCTTCTGTGACTAATTCATTATGTTCCTCATCTTCTCCTCTTTAAAAATCCAGGCAAGGCAATTCTGAGATCAAGCCCCAGCTCCGCATCAGTTCAGTTCAGTCACTCTGTCACGTCTGACCCTTTGCCACCCCGTGGACCGCAGCAGTCCAGGCTTTCCTGTCCATCACCGACTCCCAGAGCATACTCCAACTCATGTCCACTGCATTGGTGATGCCATCCAACCATCTCATCCTCAGCTGTCCCCTGCTCCTCCCACCTTCAATCTTTCCCAGTATCAGGGTCTTTGCCAATGAGCCGGTTTTTTGCATCAGATGGCCAGAGTACTGGAGTTTCAGCTTCAGCATCAGTCCTTCCAATGAATATTCAGGAATGATTTCCTTTAAGCTTGATTGGTCGGATCTCCTTGCCGTCCAAGGGGTTCTCAACAGTCTTCTCCAACACCACAGTTCAAAAGCATCAATCCTTTGGTGCTCAGGTTTCTTTATAGTCCAACTCTCACATCCATACATACTACTGGAAAAACCACATCTTTGACTAGATGGACCTTTGTTGGTAAAGTAAGGTCTCTGCTTTTTAATATGCTGCCTACGTTGGTCATAGCTTTTCTTCCAAGGAGCAAATGTCTTTTAATTTTATGGTTGCAGTTACCATCAGCAGTGATTTTGGAGCCCCCAAAAGTAAAGTCTGACACTGTTTCCATTGTTTCCCCATCTATTTGCCATGAAGTGATGGGACTGGATGTCATGATGTTAGTTTTCTGAATGTTGAGCTTTAAGCCATCTTTTTCACTCTCCTCTTTCACTTTCATCAAGAGGCTCTTTAGTTCTTCTTCACTTTCTGCCATAAGGATGGTGTCATCTGCATATCTGAGGTTATTGATATTTCTCCCGGCAATCTTGATTCCAGCTTGTGCTTTATCCAGCCCAGCGTTTCTCATGATGTACTCTGCATAGAAGTTAAATGGTGACAATATATAGCCTTGACTCACTCCTTTTCCTATTTGGAACCAGTCTGTTGTTCCATGTCCAGTTCTAACTGTTGCTTCCTGACCTGCATACAGGTTTCTCAAGAGTCAGGTCAGGTGGTCTGGTACTCCAGACTCTTTCAGAATTTTCCACAGTTTCTTGTGATCCACATAGTCAAAGGCTTTGGCATGATCAATAAAGCAGAAATAGATGTTTTTCTGGAACCCTCTTGCTTTTTTAATGATCCAGCGATGTTGGCAACTTGATCTCTGGTTCTTCTGCCTTTTCTAAAACCAGCTTGAACATCTGGAAGTTCATAGTTCACATATTGCTGAAGCCTGGCTTGGAGAATTTTGAGCATTACCTTGCTAGCATGTGAGATGAGTGCAGTTGTGCAGTAGTTTGAGCATTCTTTGGCATTGCCTTTTTGGGATTGGAATGAAAACTGACCTTTTCCAGTCCTGTGGCCACACTGCTAAGTTAATTTGCTGGCGTACTGAGTGCAGCACTTTCACAGCATCATCTTTTAGGATTTGAAACAGCTCAACTGGAATTCCGTCACCTCCACTAGCTTTGTTGGTAGCGACGCTTCCTAAGGCCCACTTGACTTTGCATTCGAGTACGTCTGGCTCTAGGTGAGTGATCACATCATTATGATTATCTGGGTCGTGAAGATCTTCTTTGTACAGTTCTTCTGTGTTTTCTTGTCCCCTCTTCTTAATATCTTCTGCTTCTATTAGGTCCATATCATTCTGTCCTTTACTGAGCCCATTTTGCATGAAATGTTCCCTTGATATATCTAATTTTCTTGAAGAGATCTCCAGTCTTTTCTATTCTATTGTTTTCCTTTATTTCTTTGCTCTGATCATTGAGGAAGGCTTTTTTTTTTTTTTTTTTTAATCTCTCCTTGCTATTCTTTTGGAACTCTGCATTCAAATAGGTATATCTTTCCTTTTCTCCTTTGCCTCTAGCTTCTCTTCCTTTCTCAGCTATTTGTAAGGCCAGGTCAGACAACCATTTTGCCTTTTTGCATTTCTTTCCCATGGGGATGGTCTTGATCCCTGTCTCCTGTACAGTGCTATGAACCTCTGTCCATAGTTCATCAGGCACTCTGTCTGTCAGATCTAGTCCTTTAAATCTATTTGTCACGTCCACTGTATAATTGTAAGAGATTTGATTTAGGTCATATCTGAATGGTCTAATAGTTTTACCTACTTTCTTCAATTTAAGCCTGAATTTGGCAATAAGGAATTCATGATCTGAGCCACAGTCAGCTCCCAGTCTTGTTTCTGCTGACTGTATAGAGCTTGTCCATCTTTGGCTGCAAAGAATATAATCAATCTGATATCAGTATTGACCACCTGCTGATGTCCATGTATAGAGTCTTCTCTTCTGTTCTTGGAAGAGGGTGTTTGCTATGACCAGTGCATTCTCTTGGCAAAACTCTATTAATCTTTGACCTGCTTTGTTTTGCCTTCCAAGGCCAAATTTGCCTCTTATTCCAGGTGTTTCTTGACTCCCTACTTTTGCATTCCAGTCCCCTATAATGAAGAGAACATCTCTTTTGGGTGCTAGTTCTAAAAGGTCTTGTAGGTCTTCATAGAACTGTTCAACTTCAGCTTCTTCAGCATTACTGGTTGGGACATAGACTTGGATTACTGTGATATTGAATGGTTCTTCTTGGAAATAAACAGAGATCGTTCTGTCGTTTTTGAGACTGCATTCAAGTACCACATTTCAGATGTTTTGGTGACCATGATGGCTACTCCATTTCTTCTAAGGGATCCTTGCCCACAGTGGTAGATATAATGGTCATCTGAGTTAAATTCAGCCATTGCAGTCCATTTTAGCTCACTGACTCCTAAAATGTTGATGTTCACTCTTGCCATCTCCTGTTTGATCACTTCCAATTTGCCTTGATTCGTGGACCTAATGTTCCAGGTTCCTGTACAATATTGCTCTTTACAGCATCGGACTTTACTTCCATCACCTGTCACATCCCCAACTGGGTGTTGTTTTTGCTTTGGCTCCATCCCTTCATTCTTTCTGGAGTTATTTCTCCACTGATCTCCAGTAGCATTTTGGGCACCTACTGACCTGGGGAGTTCATCTTTCAGTGTCATACCTTTCTGCCTTTTCATCCAGTTCATGGATTCTCAAGGCAAGAATACTGGAGTGGTTTGCCATGCCCTTCTCTAGTGGGCCACTTTTTGTCAGAACTCTCTGCCATGACCCATCTGTCTTGGGTGGTCTTACATGGCATGGCTCATAGTTTCATTGAGTTAGACAAGGCTGTGTGGTCTGTGTGATCAGACTGGTTAGTTTCCTGTGATTGTGGTTTTCAGTCTGCCTGCCCTCTGATGGATGAGGTTGAGAGGCTTACGGAAGCTTCCTGATGGGAGAGACTGACTGAGGGGGAAACTGGGTCTTGTTCTGATGAGCGGGGCCGTGCTCAGTAAATCTTTAATCCAATTTTCTGTTGAAGGGCGGGGCTGTGTTCCCTCCCTGTTATTTGACCTGAAGCCAAACTATGGTGGAGGCAATGGGGACAATGGGGGCCTCCTTCCAACGGTCCCATGATGCACTGCTGCACTCAGTGCCCCCGACCCTGCAGCAGGTCACTGCCGACCCACGCCTCCACCAGAGGCTCCTGGAAACTCACCCACGGCAGGTCTGGGTCCGTCTCCTGTGGGGTCACTGCTCCTTTCTCCTGGGTCCTGGGGCACACAAGGTTTCGTCTGTGCCCTCCTGGAGTCTGTTTCCTCAGTCCTGTGTGAGTTCTGGCAGCTCTGTGGTGGGGTTAATGGGGACCTCCTCCTAGAGGGCTTATGCCGCACCCAGGCCTGCTGCACCCAGAGCCCCTGCCCCCACAGAAGTCCGCTGCCGACCCGCACCTCCACAGCAGACACACAGTTCTGGCTCGGTCTCTGTGGGTTGGGCGTGCGTTTTGTGCCCTTCCCAGGTCTTAGCAGCTCCGATGACCACGTGCTTGGTGAGCACCCTGTCCCGGGTGGGCTGGGCATCTTACTCACCTCCCCGGTCAGGCTGCTCAGTTTCCTGGGTGGGCAGCGGGAGCACTGTCTCAGGTGAGCTGTGTGTCTCCTCTGGGGAGCTGATCTCTGGCTGGGACCCTCCTGGTGGATATCAACCATCCAGGATCTCAGGAAGACGTGGTTAGCAGCTGGGAGCCTGCTTGCAGTTTGGAGGAAGATGCTGTCTCTGGGGCTGAGATTGCAGCAGTCCCTTGCCTTCTGGCTCTGGCTGATGCAAGGCTGCCTGTCTACCTCCAGGATGAGGAGGGGTCCGCAGCTGGCTCCTTTGGTGTTGGCTCAATCCTCTGTTCTGTGAGTGGGCCAGGCTGCGTGTTAGGTTGTTAGGTTAGAGCCTTTCGTGGGAAAGTTCTCTTTTCCGCCGTTGCGGTTAGGCATGTATTCTGTGGGTTCGTTTGTTTGTTTGTTTTCCCTCCTGGTTATGTTGCCCTCTGGAGAAGGCAATGGCACCCCACTCCAGTCGTCTTGCCTGGAAAATCCCATGGACGGAGGAGCCTGGTGGACTGCAGGCCATGGGATTGCTAAGAGTCAGACACAACTGAGCGACTTCACTTTCACTTTTCACTTCATGCTTTGGAGAAGGAAATGGCAACCCACTCCAGTGTTCTTGCCTGGAGAATCCTGAAGACAGGGGAGCCTGGTGGGCTGCCATCTGTGGGGTCGCGCAGGGTCGGACACAACTGGAGCGACTTAGCAGCAGCATGTTGCCCTCTGAGATTCCCAAACTGCCCACAGACCCACCTATGAGAGGGTTTCCTGATGTGTGGGAACTTCTCCTCCTTCACGACTCCCTCCCCAGGATGGGTCTCCATCCCTAACTCTTTTATCTCTCTTTTCGTCTTTTATATTTTGTCCTACCTTCTTTTGAAGAGAATGGGCTGCCTTTCTGGGTGCCTGGTGTCCTCTGCCAGCGTTCAGAAGTTGTTATGTGGATGTTGCTCAGCGTTCAGATGATCTTTTGATGAATTTGTGGGGGAGAAAGTAGTCTCCCCGTCCTATTCCTCCATCATCTTGGAATGCCCCAGGTGCTTTTTCTCTTAGGAAAGTGGAGAATCAGATAAGTGTATGCCATTCTGCTTTTCTCCTTGATGGATGAGCTCTTAGAGTTAAATTTATGGTTCTCTGATAACATTATAGTTAAAATAAGCTAGGTTGAGGTGCAGTAACAAGCAACTCTCAAGTCTCTGAGAGTTAAAATAGTTTAAAATAACTACGGTGTATTTCTTGCACATGTTACATGCTTCTGCAAGGCTGTCCAGGACCTCGCCAACACACAGCTCTGATCGGGAACATAGATGCAAGAAGGAAAAAGAGAGCTTGGTGAAGCAAGTACTCACTCTTAGACCTCTTGTCGGAAGTGATAAGCCACTTCTTTTACTATTTCATTGGCCAAAGCAAGTCATGGGGTCACACATAACATCAAAGGGGAGAAGGCCACATGCCTGGAGGTGGCGCCCACAGGAGCATTTGTGAGTAGCTGATGTCTGTGACAGGGAGAGAGGCTCTGATCCCACCCTTCTGGGAGAATGATCACTTCCTCTCACTGAGCATCTGACATCTGCTCTGAATATTTAAGTTAAGTGCTCTATTTCACGTGAGGTTTGATGTTACTGGTACCTTTAAACAGTCTGAAACTTTATGCTATGTGTGTGTTCAGTCACTCAGTCATGTCCAGCTTTTTGTGGCCCCATGGACTGTAGCCCACCAGGTTCCTCTGTCCACGGAATTTTCCAGGCAAGAATAGTGAAGTGGGTTGTCATGCCCTCCTCCAGGAGATCTTCCCAGCCCAGGGACAAGACCCACATCTCTTGTGTCTCCTGCAAAGGCAGGCAGATTCTTTACCACTAGCGCCATCTATGCTATAGACATTATTGAATATTAGTAATTATGATAATTAGATTAAACCATTTCTTCATCCGTTCATTCCAGTCTCCTCTCAGAAGCTGAAGCTTCAATACTTCGGTCACATAATGCAAAGACCCAACTCATTGGAAAAGACCCTGATCCTGGGAAAGACTGAAAGCAAGAGGAAAAGGGGGCGGCAGAGGATGAGATGGTTAGAAAGCATCAGCGATTCAATAAACATGCATTTGAGCAAACTCAGGGAGATAATGAAGGACAGGGAAGCCTGGCGTGCTGCTTGGGTCACAGAGTCAGACACAACTTAGCAACTGAACAGCCGCCCCTGAGGATATCCTTTCCTTCGTCTCTGCAAGTGATGGTCCCCTGATTTTTGTCGCCTGTTCACCGTTCTCTCTCCTGATGCTGCTTCCGTTTGATTTTGGTGTTCTGGCCTTGGTAGGATGGAATGCCTTCTGGTGACACATTTGCTGACCGTAGGAACAGAGGGAGAGATGCCTGGTGCAGGGCACAACAGCTGGGCTGGGAGAGTGAGGGGTGGGGAGCTGGAGGGCGTGTGGAGGGTGAGGGCCCAGAGGCAGTGGGGGGTAGCTCCACACAGGGCGAGGACCTGGGCTTGGCCAACAGCCATTTCTTAGACGCGTAGCATCCCGTGTGGTCTTGCAGAACTCTGCTTTTCAGGAGATTGAGGGAAGAGAAGAAAGTAGGAGCGGAGAGGCCAACTATGGGTGCCTCTTTTCCTCTTTACAGCATTCTTCCAGTAAGCATGCACCAATATTTGCAATAACATAGCCTGTACTCGCAAAATTGCATTTCTCTCTCTCCTCTTTGCTCTCTTCCCCAAATAGGTGATAAGCAACTAGAGGGGAGAGACCACCCTACCACTATCCTCGCAGTATCCAGCTGGCATCTCTCGTGCACTGGGTACCCCAAACGTGTTGAATAAATGCTATTTTTCCTTGATGCTGTATGTTTCCTTTTATCTCACTGTAAATGTGCCAAGCTTCCTTGCCAGAATTATTCGGAGTTGAAGGTGATGACACCACTTATTACAGACTTGCACCATCCGTGAGCAATATATCCATCCTCTGAGTCCTGGCCGAGAGGGCCCTTCATGGCCCCACAGTGAGGTTCACAGAGGAAATGCTGCTTTGACAGTCTCAAAGTCATCTTCTGTCTTTTCTTTGAGAAGATGCCAAATGGATTATATTTCCCAGGATTCTGTTTAGGTTAGGAATATCTGGAAACTTGATACAAAAAATGGTCACAAAAATAAGTGGGTTTTTTTTCTGTATATAAAAGTAAACCATGTTCATTGTGAAAGTTCTGCAGCTCATAAGGAAGACGTAGCCCCTTGTGGTTAATATTTGCTCTTCAACGCCTGGGCGTGGCCATCGTTTCACTCACTTGGAATTATGTTTTTTGTTCTGTCTTATGACCTGGGATTCACATTTAACAATAGATTGTGACTATTTCACATGTGAATACATGTTGTTAACAGAAATCTAAGAGACAGAATACATGCTAGTCTGTCAGAAAGAAGAGACAAACTTCATTTAACCAGCCCCAGTTGGACGTTTAGGTCATTTAAAATTTTTTGCCATTATAAGTAGCATTGTGATGAGCGGCAAGGCACGTAATTATTTGCAATTGCCTTTGCATGCTCCCTTAGGAAGAGTTCTTAGAAGTGGGATTCCCTGGTCGAAGGTGGTGCCCAAATTTAAAACATTCTATGAAATTGCATTTCAGAAAGATTGCATATGAAATAACACTCATAAGTAGTGCATGAAAGTACCCGTTTCCCCTGATCCTCACCCACACTGGGCATTCCGTGTTCTTTAATTTTTGTAGATTTCATGTCATAGAAATGATGCTCTGTTGTTCTTTTAATTTGCATTTCTTTGATTACAAGAGGTAGAACTTTTTTTACCACCACACATCACTGGTTCTCTGGTTTTCTTCTCTTGTGAATTGTCTGATGCCGGCCTTGGCCTATTTCGCTAAAGGAATGCTTTTTTTTTTTTTTTCTCCTATTGATTTTTAAGAGTCTTTTATAGATTAATGATACACTCATTATGTATTTTTGAGTGGTTACCTCTGTTTACTATTCATTTTATCTCTTGTATATAAAATTTGTGTGTTGAAAGCTATCATTTGTAAAGTCTCCTTCTGCTCATGTGTTCACTAACACTATCATTCCTCCCCTAATTCAGATATTTTCTATGGTTTACTCTCTTTCTGCAGTTTATTTTCACCTTTTACTTCAAAAAAACTCCATTAGGAATTAATTTTAATGTTTTCTGAGAAGGATTTGACTTAATTTTTTTCTAATTAGCCATTCAGACTTGTCATTGATTAAGGCTTTATCCTGTGCTTTGAAATACACCTTCATCATAATGAATTCCTATACACATGCGGATGAGGTTTTAATTTTTGCCCATAGACTGGTCTATTCTCTTGCCTCACTGTTTTAACTATTGTAGCTTTGGAGTTCATTTTATGAAGTTCCTTTCATACTAGCCCAAACATTTTCTGATTCTTCATCTTTGTTTATTTCCTAGATTAATTTTACAATCATCTTACAAGGGAAAAATCCCATTTGGAGTGCAAATGAAATTAAATTTATAAATTAGTTTGGGCATGTTATCATATTTATGTTAGTAACTTTCCTATACATGATAAGACTTTTTGACCTTCTTGTTTGACCCTCAATAGATTTTGTACTCAACTTTAAGCATTTTTATTAGAATCATTCTTTGGTATTCTATGGAAGAAACAATATTAATTTTCTATACTTATTTCTATCTCACTTTCTGACTTAGTCTTAATAGTGATACAGCTCATTATTCTCTCATGCAGACAATCCACAAATAATATTTTTTTCTCATCTCTTCCAAAATTTATTCCTATTTTTCATTGAATTGACTAGAAAGGCATCAATGTTTCTGATTTTAAAAATATCAATTTATGATTTAATCACAAAGTATGTTAACATGTCTTTTTAGTGTGCCAAGGAAATATCCTTTTATTTCTGTTTTATCTATCATTTTAAAGTCATTTATTGAAGTAAATACATTATTTTCTCTTTCGATCTACTGATATGATTATTATTCATATTATATTATATATATCATATAATGTGATATTATTATGTTACCAGCTTTTCTGGAACTGAAACATCCTTGACTTCCTGGAATAAGTGCTATTTGATCATTTGTTTTACATTTAGTTTAGATTTTTAAAGTTAATTCATAAGTTTTTATACAGAATGGTCTGCTATTTCTACAAAGCCCTGTTTGCTTTCTCTTTTCCCTGTCTCCTTTCCCCTTCCGAAAGTGATGTGTTTGCGTTTTTCTATTTTATTGGTGCTTATATATTTAACTTCTGTTATTAAACTAGAACAAGTAAGAAATGTAAAATTATCCAGAGCGTTAGGAGTTGTCCCTGCTCCTGCTTCTCCTCTCTTCCCCCTTAAGTAAATGGATAATCAATATTGTTTCATAGGGGCAGTTTGCACCCTTGTCATATCCATATATTCATCTCTACCTATCCAGGACACACATTACATACATCCTGATTCTGATATTTTTCTTATAGACATGAGATTATGCTGTAACTTTACATTTGTAAGCTAATGATGTATCATGACTATCCCCTGGGCTAATAAATAATGCAAAACACAGTCTTTAAAAGAACCCTTTAATATTCCACTGTGTTTTGTTATATAGGAGAGTTTATTTAAGCGTGTGTCTACTGGCAAGCATCAGGTTGTTTCTGGGTTTTTTTCTTTTTTTCAAACAAAGCTCCATAGTTACATAGACGAATATGCATGCTGGAATGTTTATTTTATAGGGAAAGTTTCCAGAAGTAAAAATGTCTATTTAAAAGAAGCCGTAAATTTAATATTTAATGGATAATGCTAGATTATTTTCTGAAAGTTTTCAATGGGTGGTTCCCCTATTCGCATTATGGGAGAATGTCCCCCTCCGTGTCTTTGCTGCACCAAAGGTCACCCACAGTCGGGATTCGGGCCAGTGCAGGGAGGAAGGAAACGGCACCCCACTCCAGTGTTCTTGCCTGGAGAATCCCGGGGACGGCAGAGCCTGGTGAGCTGCCGTCTATGGGGTCGCACAGAGTTGGCATGACTGAAGGAAGAGGTTGGTCTCATTTTTCAGTGTATGTGGCCTTGATCACACATTCACTAGTTATTTAACTTTTCTCTTCCATTGATTGTTGACCCAGAGGCTTGTCCCTTTCCCTCTTTGCTCTTCTCTCTCCTACTTACGAGCTTGTGGAAGGCGTCAGTGTCTCAGGGACGCTGACATGTGTCTGTCACGTCGGTAAGTGAAGTGGCAATCACCGGTACTTTCATTTTGTGGGCATTATCACTGGGCACGCTGTTTCAAAAATATTTCAAGGTGCAGTTTACCCCTCCTTTCCTTTCTTGCACCTGGTTCTGGTGTTATTTGGGAAAGCTTTTGCAGCCCATCTGCTACCCACATACTATTTGCACTACAAAATGTACTGCAACGCTTGGTACCTGGATTTATTCATGTATTTCTTCATGATCAAATGAAGCCGACCAACATGACCTACCCATCTCATAGCATTTTGAATTAAATTTCAGATGAATTGCAATTTGTAAAAGTGAAAAATAGTCTTAATAAAGAACGAGACTTTGGAATCGTCATATAAATTTTTATGTGTTCTAATTCACTGATACCTGGTTTATTTAGAACACTAAAGTATTGGCTATGTCTTCTGGTCTCTAAGTTAAAGACTCAGTCACCAGTTTTTATTAATTGTTGCTTAGTAATTAAACCACTAGGCTATGAATTGCTCTTGGGATTGCTTCACAAATGAAAACTAACTTGGCCGGGTCATGTATTTAGGTCCTAACCATCTCCCCGTCTGACATCTGCAGGTGTTGCTCCTGGCCTGGCATTTCACGTCCCAGAGAATGAGTCTGAGGCTGTGTTTCACTGTTCCCCTGTGCAGATCAACTCGGGGTTATCTCGCTGACAGCAGGGTGTTCTTTTGCCCTCTTCCTTGCAATTTTTCATCACTTGCTAAAGAATATATAAATATGCCTTTCATCTATGGTTCTTTACATGAAAAACTGTGAACTTTCTCAATCAGCAAATCCAGATGCTTTTGGTTATGTTGTTTTACTTCTAGAAAGTAATGTAGTTGATAATTACATCTGTTCTTTGTAGGTTGGGAGGGGCAGGGAACAGAGCTCTTCTAGACTACCAGTGTGTGTGTGCGTGCGTGTGTGGGTGGGTGTGTGGGTGTGTGTGTGGGTGTGTGTGTGTGCAGAGACTGTTTTCTGTTCTCATTTCTCACGTCCTTCTTCAAAATTATTATCTTCTTTTCTTTGTCCTCTTCCTCTCCGTTGAAAAGAGACTCTCAAAGTTGCATGCCATATTAATGGTTACAGCTTCCGTTGTTTGCTGTCTGTAGCATGGATTTGAATCCTGTTGTTGCATTTTTAATCTTTTTTTGACTCCCTTTCTTAACTGATTTCTCTCTCTGTTCATCTCTTCCTTTCATCTTCCTGTTTTCTGGCCTCTCTCCTTTTGATTGCCCGTCGTTTCTCCTTGAAGGTGATGTTTGAGCTCTTTGAGTATGCTAAATAGTTGCAAGGGTTTGCTTCTGATGCTGGTCTCAGTTCGCACCTAGCCTGTTCCTTCTCTGAGTTGAGAACAACATTCACGCTGTCTTATTGTGTTGTCCGTTTGAAGTTGCCTCATGCTGTATTTTTCCCTTTTTATTCATTCTTGAAACAAAAAAAAGATAAAACAAAATTTAAAAAGAGCTCCTGATCTCAGTGTTTTGGCTGCCTTGAGAAGTGAGTGGAGGCAGATAACTCTCTCCACTGGTGGTGGGAGGGGGTTGCCCAGGGTTCAGAGTGATTGCTGGCTATTGCAGACAGCACCCAGTGTACTCTGACCTCTTGGCCCATCACTGTCTCCTTGAAAAGTGAAAGAAAGTGAAGTCGCTCCGTTGTGTCCAACTCTTTGCGGCCCCATGGACTGTAGCCTACCAGGTTCCTATGTCCATGGCATTTTCCAGGCAAGAGTACTGGAGTGGGGTGCCATCGCCTTCTCCAGGAGACCTTCCTGACCCAGGGACTGAACCCGGGTCTCCTGCATTATGGGCAGACACTTTACCGTCTGAGCCACCAGAGAAGTTCAAGCGTCTTCTCGGCTGCTGTGCGGAACGGGCACCATGTCTGGGGAACCTGGCCCCTGACTGGCAGGGCTGCTCCTGCCTCCGCCCCTGCCTCCATCTGCCAGGGAAGCATGTGCACCCGGGTCCCGCAGCCTCTGTCTGGCCGTTTGGGGGAATCCCCATCTTCCAGTCTCTACTGAAGAGCTGCCTGGCTTCTGGCTGCGGTTGTGGGTGGGCTCTTCCTCCCCTCTGCGCAGCTGTTCCCCCTGGAATCACAGTCTGGGTTGGCCATGAAGCTCAGCCTGAAAGAGGTGGTTGCGATTCTTTATTTTTTATGTAGCGCTCCATTTGCATCACATTTTGTGGAGATTTGGCCCAGATTCTGCCGTGAAGCTCTTAATCAATCTTAACTTTCAGTAGCAGTTTTGTGGTCTTAGTGTATTTTTGAATCACCTTGTATCTTCATAGGTATAAGTCATTTATTTAAGAAATAGTTTTGAAAACTCATTGTGTACTAGTGTATGGGAATAATATCTTTTCAAGACAGGGTTAAAAATGAATCCAGGCTATATTGGGGTTGCTAAGCACCATTTTAAATCAGAAGAATAAAATAGTGGTATATTTAGATTACTTAGAATGTGACCTGGTATCGTGTGGTAGGTACAAATTATTCTTTTCTCCTCTCCTACCCAAGTCCTTTTGTCTTGATTTGAGGAAGGCAGACTCTGCACTCTTTTCACACGCTCATAACCGGAGAGTGGAAGACAGCAGAGTGCCTGCAGGCAGGTAGCAGCACGGGCGGCCGTGGCGAGTCCCGGGCACATGCTCTCATGCCAACAGAAAGTCCACTTACAGGAGCAGCCCCCTATGTGACCACACTCAACTGACCAGTGAATCTGAAGTCTTCATGAAAAATAGCAATAATTTTTTTTTTTTGTAAAAGGAGAGAGCTAACCAAAGGATTGTACTTTTTAAATCTATTTTTTATCGAAGTATAGTTGAATCACAAGGTTCTAGGTTTTAACATCAAAAAGTTTCAAAACAGCAAAACCCAGAGTTAGTTTTGTCTAAATAACGAATGAGTGTACCCGTGGAAGGCGTAAGTGCTGGGAATAGAAAAGTAAGAAGGCCGGTTGTCAGCTGAAATGCGATAAGAGAACCCGTGTTTTAAAGATACGGCGTTGTAGTTCTTAAAGGTAGCAGTTAGATAAAGAAAGGATGGAAGCAAGACCCGCTCCCTTTGGGATTCCGGATGACAATGTAACAGATGACTCCAGATGACAGTGTAAGAGGAGGAATGGAAAGAAATTGTATTAACAAACTGTTGTTGATGGTTATAATAAGATTTAAGCAACCAAATAACCGAACCTGAAAGACCAACATATTTTTCAAGATGATTTAGAAGGATGCTAACATGGAGGATGTCAAAAGCTGCAATTATGTCTGAACTCATTTCGGGAACGGATTCCTGGCATCAGATGCACGCAGTGTGTTATAACATGTCCTGATGAAGGCGTTTTAGTACACGACCAAAATTGGACTCAACTCTTCGAAACCCATTATTGTCATTTAGATGCATTTCCTCTATATTGCTATTACCAATTTGAATTAGATTAGCAATTTTTTTTATAATGGAGATTAGCAGTTTTTAAAAATCCAATATACTTAAAAGGAACTATTTTTAGAGAGCTTGTCTTTGTCTATAGGATAGATAACAGCACAAAGTAACAGAGACTATTTAGAAAGCTTAAAATATTTTAATCGTAGATATTAAGATTCAAAGACAAAAATGTTAAATCTTGCTTTCTGTCTAATTGCTTTTCCTTTCTAAAGTAGCTATAGAGGTGTATTCAGTCTGTAACTACAGGAAAAGTGCATGAAGCTTGCATTCTGTATGGGCCTTCAGTGAAAGCTGCGAAGATTCTTTTGTTCTTAAATCAGAAGCATTGCCCTGCTTTTTGATGAATCTTTGTTGTCATCAGCCTTGAAAATGACAGGAATTGTGAATTTGTGATACATTCTGAGGCTTTATGAAACTGTTTTAATTTATGAAATTAAATTTTCTTAAATTCAATCTTCTAACCGCATCGTCGTTGAAAATCGATTGTTCAGCTCTGGGTTTCTCATCCTTGGTTCCTGGACCGGATGACCCCCGCGGTCAGGGCTCTGGGTGTGGAATGCTTATCAGCATCCGTGGCTGCTGCCAGTTGGATGTCAGTAGTGATACTTGGTTGTCCCCACCCAAGGGCAACAACAGAAATGTCACCAGACATTGCCAGGTGTCCCAGACATCCCAGGATGCCGCTCCTGGTTGAAAGCCACTGGGGTAGCTCATTGGATTCCCCAGGGATTTATATTCATGTGTGTGTGTGTCCACCTCGTCTCCTGCTTGACCACAAACAGGGCCCGAGGCTCATGTTCTTACTGCGTCCAGTGCCCTTACTGACACACTCAGCTCACCTCAGCGTTTACGTCCTTCACAAGCTTTCTTTCACTTTGTAGTATTTTTTTGTAACTTTGCTTGATATAATTTCTGATTTATAGAGGAGAGGCAACAGCACAATGAACCCTCATTTAGCCAGTTACTGATAGCTAATGTTTCCACACTTTGAATTTTTCTTTTACTTCACACAAGCATACACACACATATACATACATATATACAAGTATGCAGACACATGTAATTATGTTCCCAGGTGAACTGAGAGTAAGTGGCATATGGCATGCATGCTTTACTCCTAATTTTTTTTAATTTTAATTTTTACTTTATTTTACTTTACAGTACTGTATTGGTTTTGCCATACATTGACATGAATCCACCACGGGTGTACATGAGTTCCCAAACATGAACCCCCCTCCCACCACCCTCCCCATATCATCTCTCTGGATCATCCCCGTGCACCAGCCCCAAGCATCCTGTATCCTGCATCGAACATAGACTGGCAATTCGTTTCTTACATGATAGTATACATGTTTCAGTGCCATTCTCCCAAATCATCCCACCCTCTTCCTCTCCCTCTGAGTCTAAAAGTCCGCTCTACACATCTGTGTCTCATCTAAATATTTTAAAGAAAATTTCCTAAGAACAAGAGGACTCTGTTACATCATAGCTATATAGTTATTAAAATGAGTAGCTTTAACACAAGTGCATTGTCTGTTTGGAACCCTAGCCACCGTCCTCTGACCACCTTCTGGAGTTAGACCTCATTTCCCGGAAACAGTCTAAGGTCTTGACTTTCACCTGGCTGTTTCCCCAGTTTTCTTTGTCTTCTTGACCTTGATATTTTTGAAGCATATAGACCAGTTGTCTTGTAGAATGTCTGTCAATTTATGTTTGTCTGATGTTTTTTCCTTGCTTAAATTCAGTTTGCATTTTTGGCAGGAAAGCCATCCCCCCTCCCCAAACTACATTGTATCAGGAGACACATGAGGTTACTTTGTATCAATGTAGACAGTTGGCCTTCCTTACTTTCTAAGGGTGGTGTCTGCCAGATATATCCATTGAAAATTTAGTTTCTTTTTTTCTGTTGGTAATAAATAATTTGGCGGAAGATGCTTTGAGAGGATGTGTCTATTATCTTCCTCATCAAAATTTCGTCTGTCAGTCTCTGCATCCACTGAGGAAACATGCCTTAAACAATGACAGTGGAAAAACGGACATTTCCTAGCACTTCTGTTGGGCAATCTGCAGTGAGCAAAAGCTACTCTTTCTTTCCATTTATTTGTTCATTCATTTACATCGGTACAGGCTCATCTTTCCTTGCTCCAGTCCTGGAATCAGCCATCTCTGGTGTACAGGGATGATCCAGAGAGATGATATGGGGTGGAAGGTGGGAGGGGGGTTCATGTTTGGGAACTCATGTACACCCGTGGTGGAGCCCTGGTTCCTTTAAGTGGAGAGAGCATTTAAACCCCTATCTGGGTGTTCAGTGTGTGTGTGTGTGTGTGTGTGTGTGTGTGTGTGTGTGTGTGTATGTGTGTGTTGCTCAGTCGTGGCTGGCTCTTTGCAACCCCATGGACTTCAGCTCACCAGGTTCCTCTGTCCATAAATTCTCCAGGCAAGAATACTGGAGTGGGTTGCCATTCCCTTCTCCAGGGGTTCAGTGTGGTAACTGGTAATTTAAAATATACTCATGCAAGAGCACTCCCACATAAATCATCAGGAAGAGAATTCAAGATTCAACGAACAAGGGAGGGGAGGTATTTTGGAAGTTGGTCCTCTCTCGGATTTGCTTGATGAATGGCCTCATGCAAATCCATTCCCTTCAGAGGTTCATTTGCAAGCTCACGGTGATCTCGAGATGCTGGTTGTGCCCACGTCTCTCAAGAGTTAACTTGGAAAGAGTTTGACCAGGGAGCTTCAGCCCCGTGGTGCTTGCAGAAGTATCACACTGGACTCCCCCTCTGTGCTGCTGAAAGGAGGGGGCAGCAGAAATGACAAAGTGCCGGGGCAGCCGGAGCCTCCACCCAGGCCTGGAGCCCCTTGGACTTGGCAAGGTGATTGACTTCTTGGGGGGCTCAGAGCATGGAGGGGAGGGGCTCAGCAGGAGCGTGCCTCGCTAATTGCATTACGATCGCATGAGATGGTGCAAGGTTTCCTGTGAACTCTTGGCTTGAGAACACAGGCTGGTGAGCTTCAGGAGCAGTTGGAAGCAGGAGAGGAAAAAATGACAATCACCTGAAGAGTGAGCTCCGTGGCGAAGCCAGAGCATGTGCGCCTGGACCGACACTCTGACTGCGACTGAGGTGTGCGCTCTGCGAAAGAGTCTCCCCGGTTAACATGTGGGCAGCTTCCAGGAGGCATCTTCTCCTCCTTTTGTCTGCTTTTGATTGCAATAGGTTGGGAAGCTGGCAACCAGCTTGGTTTTGTTCTGAATATTTTTGGCCGGGACCCTAAGCCATTTCTTCTAAGTGATTTGAACTTGGACCAATAATCAGTTCATCAAGAAAATTCATTAAGCTCAAACCACAATAAAATTATGAAGTTTTTGAAGCTGGCTTAAAAAAAAAAATCTGTTTATTTATTTGGCTGTGCTGAGTCTTAGTTGTGGCATACAGGATCTCCTGTCTTTGTTGCAGCAAGGCACGTGGGGTCCTTAGCTGGGGCTCACAAACTCTTAGTCACAGGAAGTGGCATCCAGTTCCCTGACCAGGGATCAAACCCAGACCTCTGCACTGAGAGCGCAGAGTCCCAGCCACTGGGCCGGCAGAGCTGACTTTTGATCTGATTGTTAGACCAGCTGCTCACAAATGCCTGAACTAATAGGGACTTGTCTCCTGGTCCTGGGTCCCCTTGTCACACCACCTTCCTAGTCATTTCAGCCTACACTCACATTGTCCCTTTAACCAGCAGGCCTGGAGTTTCTAAATAGGAATTTGATTCACTTTGACTCAAGATGACAAAGCTTTTCTCTAAGGCAGACAGATTTTCCTATTGCATCTCTATATAAATGTACACGGACGGACTGTCTCCGGCACTCTGGGAGATGAGCTCAGTTTCATGGTGCCTGTGGATGTGCTGGCCCTTCCCAAGAGCCAGCGGGACTCTTAGATGATCTCCGGCTCCAAGGAAAAGTCCGGAATGGCTTGTCTCCTTAGAGCCAGGTGAACTTCTTATCTTCCTGATGTGCATAGCTGTGATAAATTCAACAATGGATCTAAGTTAGCTTACTATTTTAAATGCTTATATAAGACAAAAATTCAATACTGACTCTGTCCTAAGGAAAAACTGAATATACTTGTTTTCAGATGACACCGATTACTTTATGGATGGAAAGATACCTTAAGGTCTTGCGAATGAACCAGATGCACTCTTGTTGCATTTATTTATGTACATTTTGGAAAAGAGAATAAAACTCTGATCATTCTGAAAATAAGAAACAATAAGTTGGTAAACTTACGGACGAGCATCACTTTCATTGTTAATTTATTCATTTATTTAAAATAGTTAATCAGAAAAATATAATTAACATCCCACATCTCTACAGTGATGGCCCAGGGATAAAGAAAGAGAAAAATAGCGAGACTCTGTGATCTAAAGTGTGTACTATTACTATAAATACGTTATTCACATAAAAGTTCCTGATTGCTCTAAAGTGATATTAACTCTTCAGCTGTGTCACAGCCAATTGAGTTAAAGAATTTTCTAGATGATCAATGTAGAAAGCAATTATGTCTCAAAAGAGACAAAATGCCAGCAAAATAATGGCCTGATGGCAACTTATGTCTATTATTTCATTTGTATTTAATTAAATGCGGTCAAAACAGTTGCTGGGACTATAGCTGGCCTTTGGAAATAATCTGGAATCTCTTTTACAAGCAAACTATTGCCAGTGATATTCCTGCTGGTATTTCTCTGGGGGGACAACTTCGTATTAGGATTCAGTATGTCCCACTGCTGTGGTACAATGGCTGGAGTTGGACTCAAGCTCTTCTCTGGCCACTGGTCTCCACGTGGGCTTCCTGGATCTTCTTCAGGCAGTTACCTAGTTGTAGCTCCAGGTTGGTATGGGTTCCCGGTGGCTCAGACGGGAGAGAACCCACCTGTAATGCAGGAAACCTGGGTTGGGAAGACCCCCTGGAGAAGGGAATGGCAACTCACTCCAGTGCGCTTGCCTGGAGAGTTCCATGGACACAGGAGCCTGGTGGGCTGCCATCCATGGAGTTGCAAAGAATCGGACATGACTAAGGGACGAACACTCACTGAGAAGATAATAAGGCAGTATGAGGCAGCAGGAAAGCAGGGAAGGAGGATGAGAGGAGAACAAGAGTTATCTCTACTGACCGCAGCAAAGGTGACCAAGTCAGCATATGCTGGTCACTGGAAAGATTTTTACCAGTATGGAAGAGTGAACGTTTTCCTCCTTTATGAAACGAGATCCATCATTGCAGCACTGAAGGCTTCAGGCTATTCCTATCTGCTCTTCCTTTCCTTCATGGACCACTCTTAATTGAGAGAGAAAACCTCACATCAGGAAGAGTAAGCCTATCTCTTGTACTAAGCGTCCCCAAGCTGTCAGTGGGTTAGCACAACAAGCGCTTCTTCAACCAGGTCTGATGCAGTTGGTTGCCTGCTCCAAACTGCTCTGCCCCAAGTGGTGGTTCAGGGACCCAGGAGGCTCATGGGTTCTGCATATCACAGCTGCGTTGGTATCACCCATTAGCATAAGGGGGAAAATGGAGACAGAAGTGAGAAGGAGGGGTAAGAGGGGGAGAAGAGTGGGTGGGGAAGGCACATTGCATTTTTAACTACTTTGGTCTAAAGGTGACGAACCTCACGATGCTCAGGTTCCATTGACCAGAACTAGTTACCTGGCTATTCCAATGGCAAAAGTACCTCATCACTTTAGAGAGATGATCATCTCTCCGAGAGGTCATCATCATCGCACATGGATAGCAGTGATCACCAACAGTCTCTGCCAGGATGGTCAACCAAAATTAATTATTTAGGGCTTTAGTAAATTATGTGTTGTGGTCCAACCACTTTGCTACTCCTTGAGCTTTCTCAGTGATGTATGAGAAGTAAACAAGCCACATATGAAAAATGATCAGAACAGGATCCTGAATCGTCTTTAAGTTGAGTCAGAGTATCTAAAAACCTGCTTAAATGGCAGATGGTTAAAAGCTGTTCTGTTGAGATTGGAAACAAGACTAGGATGTCCTCTTCCACCACTTATATTTAATCTGTATTGCTGTTGTTCAGTCTCTCAGTCATCTCCTACTCTTTTGGACCCCAAGGACTGCAGCACGCCCGGTTTCCCTGTCCATCACCATCTCCCGGAGCTTGCTCAAACTCATGTCCATCCAGGCGGTGATGCCATCCAACCATCTCATCCTCTGTCATCCCCTTCTCCTCCCGCCTTCAATCTTTCCCCAGCATCAGGGGCTTTTCTAGTGAGTCAGTTCTTCACATCAGGTGGCCAAAGGATTGGAGCTACAGCTTCAGCATTAGTCCTCTTAATGAATATTCAGGACTGATTTCCTTTAGGATGGACTGGTTGGATCTCCTTGCAGTCCAAGGGACTCTCAAGAGTCTTCTCCAGCACCACAATTCAAAAGCATCGATAATTTGGTGCACAGCTTTCTTTATGGTCCAACTCTTACATCCATACGTGACTACTGGTAAAACCATAGCTTTGATTAGATGGACCTTGGTCAGCAAGGACTGAAGGCAAAAGGAGAAGAGGGCAGTAGAGGATGAGATGGTTAGATAGCGTAATTGATTCAATGGACATGAATCTGAGCAAGGTCTGGGAGATAGTGAAGGACAGGAAGCCTGGTGTGCTGCAGTCCATGGAGTCTCAAAGAGTCTGACATGACTTAGCGACTGAACAATGAAAACAAGCAATCCATGATAGAAATAAGAGTTTTAAATGCATCAGTTTGTGTAAGTATTCAATGCTGGACCAAAAATTATCACAAACTTAGTAGCTTAAAGAAACAAAGATTTACCATGTCACACTTTCTGTGAGTCAGAGCCTGGTTATGACTCAGCTGGATTTTCAACAGACTTCAATCAGGGTGAATGCTGGGGCTGGGGTCTCCTCAGGAGACCCAGCTGGGCAAGGTCTACCTTCAAGCTCACTCAACTCTTTGGCAGAATTCCTATCTTTGAGGCCATAGAACTCATGGAGTTTTGCTTCTTCAAAGCCAGTAAGTGAGCAAGAGGGATGCTAGTGCTGCCAGCAAGAGGGAAGCTTCCTTATGATGGAGATTCATAAAATGTAACACACTCGTGAAAGTGAGGTTTCAACATCCCTAACTACTCTATTGGGCTTCCCTGGTAGCTCAGCTGGTAAAGAATACCCCTGCAATGCCTACTCTATTGGTTGGAAATAAATTACCAGTTGTGCCCACACTCAAGTTGAAGGGATTATACAAAGGCTGAACCCCAGGAGGTGAGTATCAGGACACCTGCCTTAAAGTTTGTCTGCCAAGTCATCAAACTGCATTGAAAACATCAACAGTTTAGGAAAATGCATAAGAAAAGATGTGTAAGATGGCTATACAGAAATTAAAAGTCTTAAAAATCTGAAGAAGGCTCAAATAATTGAAGGGATATCAAGACTCAATTTTTTTTCCTCTTTATTTTTTATTTTATTTTTTTACTTTACAATACTGTATTGGTTTTGCCATACATTGACATGAATCTGCCACGGGTGTATATGAGTTCCCAATCCTGAACCCCCTCTCCCACCACCCTCCCCATTTCATCTCTCTGGGTCATCCCAGTGCACCAGCCCCAAGCATCCTGTATCCTGTATCGAACCTAGACCAGTGATTCGTTTCTTACATGATAGTATACATGTTTCAATGCCATTCTCCCAAATCATTCCACCCTCTGCCTCTCCCACATAGTCCAAAAGACTGTTCTATACATCTGTGTCTCTTTTGCTGTCTCGCATACAGGGTTATCGTTACCATCTTTCTAAATTCCATATATATGTGTTAGTATACTGTATTGGTGTTTTTCTTTCTGGCTTACTTCACTCTGTATAATCAGCTCCAGTTTCATCCACCTCGTTAGAACTGATTCAAATGTATTCTTTTTAATGGCTGAGTAATACTCCATTGTGTATATGTACCACAGCTTTCTTATCCATTCGTCTGCTGATGGACATCTAGGTTGCTTCCATGTCCTGGCTATTATAAACAGTGCTGCGATGAACACTGGGGTGCACGTGGCAATATCTTAAAGTTGTCCATCTGCCTCCACTCACTGATCTATAGATTCAATATAATCATACAATCAAAGTTCCAGTAGCGTTTTAATGTATTTTAATAAATAAATCAATTGAAAAATTTAATATTAAAATGCAAAAGACCAGGAATAAGAAAAGTTAATTGTATTTTTACATTCTAGGAACCACCAAAAATGCATTTCTATACTTTAGCATTAACAAATAGAAAATAGAGCCTAGAGATCACCATACTAAGTAAGTCAGAAAGAGAAAGAAACGCCGTATGATATCACTTATATATGGAATCTAAAAAAACGATACAAATGAATTTACAAAACAAAAACAGACTCACCGATGAACCAAAACGGACTGCGGTCACTGAAAGGGGAAATTAGGAGCTTGGCATTGATAGCTACACACCACGATATGTGAAATAGTCATAGGTGAATGATAAGGTCCTACTGTATAACACAGACAGCCATATTCAATATTCTGTAGTAAAGCGTCATGGAAAACAATACAAAAAAGAATATATGAATAGAATGTATATATATGTACGTGTAACTGAATTGGAGCCTCCCTGGTGGTTCAGATGGTAAAGAATCTGCCTGCAGTGTAGGAGACCCAGGTTTGAATCACTTTGCTGAATGACTTTGCTGTACACTGGACTAACACACCATTGCAAACCAACCATGCTTCAATTAACCAACGTCAACTAGCCTCGGGGTTGTGTGGGCCAGGCTTCCTCCTCCTCAGGCTGGGGAGACAGACATAGCAGACACGGGTCTGTGGCCACCAGTCCTTTGTGACTTCCTCCTCGGCTCTGCTCACCGCGAGCAGACTGTGTCTGCTCCAACTTCAGGCTCCCCACACCCTCCACCAGCTCCGCCAGGCAAGGTAAGCCACGAAACCCCATGCCTTGCGCTCTTCATCCATCAGAAGGACTTTCCAGGCAGGAAGGGCTTCCCTGAGGGCTCAGTGGTGAGGAGCCTGCCTGTGACGAAGAGGATGCAGGAGACACCGCGGTTTTGATCCCTGAGCTGAGAAGATCCCCTGGAGGAGGGCTTGGCCACCCACTCCAGCATTCTTGCCTGGAGAATTCCGTGAACAAAGCAGCCTGGCGGGCTTCAGTCCAGGGAGTCGCAGAGAATCGGGCATGATTGAAGCAACTGAGCACTTCCAGGCAGGAAATTAGCTGGAACCCAAGAGGAGCTGACAGCCAGCATCGACGAGTAACACTGTGTGTCCAGCAGGGCAGCCTGGGAGCGTTCTGATGCTCATCACCGCTGCTGTCTGCTCAGGCGTTGCTCAGTCGTGTCTGACTCTTTGCGACCCTATGGACTGTATCGCCCTCCAGGCTCCTCTGTCCATGGGATTCTCCAGGCAAGAATACTGGAGTGGGTTGCTATACCCTCCTCCAGGGGATCTTCCCGACCCAGAGATCAAACCCACATCTCCTGACTTTCCTGCATTGCAGGTGGATTCTCTACCACTGACCACCGGGGAAGCCCCAGCATTGCTGAACTGACCCCTTTAACACCATTCTTGTAGAATTTTGAGAACTGCCTGTGTCACTGATGACATGGATGTAATCATAGAAGTAATATTAACAACAGCAAACTTGGATGTAGCCCTTACTACCGGACATTACTATTCTACATGCTTTTAGCGAGTGAACTATTTCATCTTACAACAGCCTTGTAAGGCAGGGACTAACAGTATCTCCCTGTATGCCAAAGGAAATGGGGTTCTGAGAGGTGGGTAAGCTGTGAAGGTCACACACTTTTTGGCAGTAAAGGAGGCCCGCGGAAAACAGAATTCATCCGCTCAAAGGAGGTGATGTCTCCTAGGCCAGTTAATCCACTTCTTGCTTTGAAGAGGATGGGGTGGGTTTGAGCAGGTGAGTCCCGTGTCCCTCCAGCTCCTGCTGCCCTTGGCCTGAACTAGCGGGACTCTCATGGAAGAAAACCCCGTGTTCTTAGGATTGCGGTTCCTGGGCGAGGGTGGTCTCGGATGACATTAGGTCTGTTTTCTGCGACTCTTCGAGTTTAGCTTGAGGGTCCAAGCTCCTTGGTGAGTGCATGCATTTGAACCCACTTGGAAGTTTTCTGCCCCATGTATGTGGTCCTTTGCACTTCAGGAAAGGAATGGAAGTGGTGCCCCCCACTCTAACAGAGACATGGTTTCAAACATTTTTCTTCTAAGAGAACTAAATAAAACCCCAGAAGGAATGGAGAGATTCAGGAAAAAGAAAACAGAAGAAATGGATGACCGAATGTTTTCATCACTGTTTGAGGATAATTTAAACATACTAGAGAACCTCAGATTTCACTCACTACAATTACTGCACATGGGCAGCCTTAATCCTGAACCTGACACCTGGTCAGAAAAACATCTACTTCTGCTTTGTTGACTATACCAAAGGCTTTGACTCATGTGGATCACAACAAATTGTGGAAAATTCTTCAAGAGATGGGAACACCAGACCACCTGACCTGTCTCTTGAGAAATCTATATGCAGGTCAAGAAATAACAGTTAGAACTGGACATGGAACAATAGACTGGTTCCAAATAGGAAAAGGAGTACGTCAAGGCTGTATATTGTCACCCTGCTTATTTAACTTCTATGCAGAGTACATCATGCGAAAAGTCAGGCTGGATGGAACACAAGCTAGAATCAAGATTGCCGGGAGAAATATCAATAACCTCAGACATGCAGATGACACCACCATTATGGCAGAGAGCGAAGAGGAACTAAAGAGCCTCTTGATGAAAGTGAAAGAGGACAGTGAAAAAGTTGGCTTAAAGCTCAACATTCAGAAAACTAAGATCATGGCACCTGGTCCCATCACTTCATGGCAAAGAGATGGGGAAACAATGGAAACAGTGAGAGACTTTATTTTTGGGGCTCCAAAATCACTGCAGATTGCGACTGCAGCCATGAAATTAAAAGACACTTGCTCCTCGGAAGAAAAGCTATGACCAACCTAGACAGCATATTAAAAAGCAGAGACATTACTTTGCCAACAAATGTCTGTCTAGTCAAAGCTATGGTTTTTCAAGTAGTCAGGTATGGATATGAGAGTTGGACTATAAAGAAAGCTGAACACCAAAGAATTGATGCTTTTGAACTGTGGTGTTGGAGAAGACTCTTGAGAGTCCCTTGGACTACAATAAGATTCAACCAGTCCACCCTAAAGGAAATCAGTCCTGAGTATTCACTGGAAGGACTGATGCTGAAGTTGAAACTGCAATACTCTGGCCACCTGATGGGAAGAACTGACTCATTTGAAAAGACCCTGATGCTGGGAAAGATTGAAGGCAGGAGGAGAAGGGGACAACATAGGATGAGATGGTTGGATGGCATCACCAACTCGATGGACATGAATTTGAGCAAGCTCTGGCAGTTGGTGATGGACAGGGAAGCCTGGCGTGCAGTCCATGGGGTCGCAAAGAATCGGATACAACTGAGCAACTGAACTGAAATGACACCTCATACAGAGGGAATTTCAAGCAACTGCGCCGAGGTCCCTCGCACCTTCTTCCTCCACATTCATCTTAGATTTGCTTGCCGTGCTGTGCGCTAGTGTTTTCTGCAATACATTTTGCATAGAGTGTTCAGCACAACTTCACAATTGATCAAGTTTTAAAAAATGGAATAAAGATAAGTTAACATATCTGTGTTCCTGGTTGAACACAGTGATGAATGGTGCTTTACCCGGGAGATGTCCCTCATCACAATTTTTAGTGTAGCACCAACCACTTGTGCATTAGTCCTCTGTGGACGGGGATGCACGGCACAGACTCAAACGAAAGGTTCTCCCATTCTGGTTTCTTGTAAAGGCGTCACATGTAAGTTGTCCTTGTCATGTCATCTGAAGGGGACATCCGGTATCTTCAGCTGTTTATGCAAGAGCAATGATACTTTTACCCCACTCTAGACACCCCTAACACATCCCAGTTATAATAATTGTGTCTTCTCCTGTCTTTTCTAGTGTCTTCACCTGGAGAAACTGAATTTTAATTTTTGCCCAATGTCTTGAACTTCCAGTGTTTGACTATCCATTTAAAAGTATCCATTAACACAGCAGAGTGAACCCTGTTTGATTACCAGCAGGCCGAGGCTGAGCCTGTGGCAGGCTGTGGGTCCAGACCATGCCCAAATGATTATTCTGTGTCATCTCTCTGGGAGTTCACACCAAATTACTTTTCTCTGCCCACTAAGCTTTTAGCAACTGAGTATCTATGGCTTCCTGATTTTTAATGCAGCTAGTTCAAACCTTCATAATCTTTGCAAGTCATTTGTAATATATTTATGGGAAACCTTCACTCCATCGTGTTCTGAATTTCCTGCTTAGGATGCAATGGCCAAAGTCATTAAACATTAGCAGTAATAGTATTTTCACTGTAATAAAGTGTTAATTACGTCCACATGTTAATAGAGTGAGGGGAGGGAGTTTGTGCTATTGTTACTCTGCCTAAAATAATTTCCATGTGATAATTTTCCAGGATATCAAAAATGGAATAATTATGCACTAATTAAGAAAGTAGGGCCTGCTCTCGGAGTTAAGACTGCATTAATTTTAATGTTTTTACAGTCCTTTAATTGGGGAAAGGGCTGTAAATTGGGAGCCGTTGCACTGTTCCTCCTTAAGCAGGCCTGCCTCTGCAATCTGCCTCCTATATGCCGCAACCCAAGGTCAACACAAGTCTGCAAAACCCCTCTGCTCTTCATGGGGAATGTGTCGGTGGCGAAACGTGCATCGATCACTCTGACAAGCATTTAACTCTCCAAGAGCACGCGCGCTCACTTCTTCAATTATTAATTGCATTAAATACATTTTCATATTGTGGACGGTTTGCTACAAACTGTTCCCTGCTAGGGAGGTGCTGCCCCCACAGTGGGGACCGCTCCCCTCCTGTGACTTTGGAGGACTCGGGGATAGGTTGTAGGAGCATGCAAAGAGGTGTGTCTGTTGAGCCAGGCATGGCCGAAGGAAGTGACCTTGGTGGCCTTGGATAGTTTCTTTGTGGCTGAAGTAAGCTGTAGCAGGCGGACTGGCTGGAGCACACGCAGCTTTGACTGTAAAAGCACGATTGTTCTTACTGTTGTTCAGTCGCTCAGTCGTGTCCGAGTCTTTGCGACACCATGGACTGGAGCACGCCAGGCCTCCCTGTCCTGCACCATCTCCCAAAGTTTGCTCACACTCATGTCCTTTGAGTCGGTGATGCCATCCAACCACCTCATCCTCTGCCATCCCCTTCTCCTTTTGCCTTCAATCTTTCCCAGCATCAGGGTCTTTTCCAATAAGTTGGCGCTTCATAGGAGGTGGCCAAAGGACTAGAGCTTCAGCTTCAGCATCAATTCTTCCAATGAATAAATATTCAGGGCTGATTTCCTTTAGAAATGACTGGTTTGATCTTGCAGTCCAAGGGACTCTCAAGAGTCTTCTCCAGCACCACAGTTTGAAAGCATCTCTTCTTGGGCACTGAGCCCTCCTGATGGTCCAACTCTCACATCGGTACATGACCACTCAGAGTGGCAGTCTGGGCTAGCATGCGGAGTTTAGGAGTAGCAGTGTTGCTGGTCTTGCTGGTCTCAAGAACCCAGGTCCTGAAAGGGATGCAGGCAGGGGGAGCAGGTAGGAGAATGGGCTGGATTCCCTGACCATGACCCTCACACAAGTCGAGGCGGAGCTGCAGACGTGGCTTGCCTTTTCAAAGGCACATCATCAGCCTTGAGGCGCTGTGTTATACCTTTGTGAAAGCTTCTTTGTTTTCATGTTGCCATTTGACCAATGAAGTCCAAGAATGTGACCGTGGACCATCTCAGTTTACCCTTCTGTCTTATCACTAACGTGGAAAACTAACCTATGGAAAGACATTTCCTTCGTCCTCTGTGGATTCTGTGATGAGGACATCATTAAACTCTGGTCTGATAGCTGAAATCCTAGAAGGTAGAGTCCCTATAAAGACCTAGATGGTTGTGGGGCAATAGGAATGCCAGCAGAAGCGTTTGCCCTGGAACCTCATTGGTTGGGAGGTAGAATGGAGATTGCAGTGAGGATACCGATGTTGTGGACAAGTCTGGAGCCTGGACAGGCTTTCCCCAGGGAGGATGAAGCTGGTCCTTCCCCAGCAACATTTCACGGTAGTGACTTGCTGGCGGGGCTGGCCCTTGGTGCTGGCCTCCTAATGAACAGGCTTCCTTCATACAGCTCTTTGATTCTGGCCCCTGGGTCGTATACTTGAGACTTATGTTTTCATCTGAGTCTTGTCTTGGAATGTCTGAAAATAAATATTTGAGTGTGAAGTAAAACTTTTCCTTAAAATTCTGAATTTTAACGAAAATAGGACATTTGATTAACCAGATGACTGCCCTTCTCTGCCAAGTGGGCTGGATCACAGAGTTCTTACTGTGTATCTACAGCTGATATTTACACACTTTAAACTCTAGTTCGTGATGGCCTCCCAGCTTCCCTAGTCAATTGCCTATGGTGCTGTCGCCAGGAGTGCTCATTTTGTGCTTAGATAACACAGTTCTATGTAACAAGTCCTTGGAAGGCACGGGTCAGGTGATGAGAGCCACTACTATACTGTTATAGCATCTGGCGCCTTGCCCAGCCAAGACTGCATCATAAACGGTCAGTTAGGTAGATGGATAATAAATGAATATGGTAATAAAAATATACATGAAGACTGTCCTTCCTTCACAGGAAAAGAAAGATAGCTGTGTGCCTTTTCTTACTCTTAACAAAGAAAGCCACTCACAGCCACGGGCTCCTGTTTGGTTTCAGCGTCAATGGAAAGAAAACAGAAAGTGGATGTACTTAAGACAAGCATGTGGCTCAGAGGTTGAGGGTCTGGGCTCTGAGCTGACTGTTGACCTGAAGAATCTATTTATTACTGGTTTAAACGCTTATATTTGGAGCATGAGAGAAAGAGAGAATGAGAGAGAGGAAGAGCCAGAGAGAGGAAGGGAGGGGGAGGGCGAGGCATGAAGATCACATAGTAGAAGCAAGCGGTGATGATTTACAAGAGCTGGACCACGCACCCTGCCAGCCCGCGCACCCGGCCAGACTGCACATAGCCGGACTGCACATCCCGGCTCCTGCCGGACCGCACACCCCAGCTCCCCGCGCACCCCGGCTCCAGCGGGACTGCACACCCCGGCCTCAGCTGGACCGCACACCCTGCCGGACCGCACAGCCCGGCTTCCCGTGCACCCGGGCTCCGGCCGGACCGTGCACCCCGGCCCTGGCAGGACCGCACAGCCCAGCTCCCCGCGCGCCCCGGCTCCAGCGGGACTGCGCACCCCGGCCTCAGCTGGACCGCACACCCTGCCGGACCGCACAGCCCGGCTTCCCGTGCACCCCCGCTCCGGCCGGACCGCGCGCCCCGGCCCCAGCTGGACCATTACCGAGAGTGCTGACTTTGTCAGTGGGCCTCTGGCGCACACGTTCGTTCAGTAACGGTCCTCGGTCTCTGCCGCTCTCTCACATCTGACCATGTGTGGCCTCGTTTTATGCGTGTTTGTATTAACAGCGATGGACACCCGTAAACTTCCTCCTGACCGCAGACCTGGAGCTCTGGGCTTGGCCCCTGTGTGACACCCCCATCCTTAGTGTGGCTGTCCTGGTTTCCCTGGGGTCCAGGTACATGTATTAATGCTAATACTGTCCCTGGGACTCCTCGAGGGTCCAGTTTGGACGATGATACATGGAACAGTACCCTTGCCTCTTGCTTACTTTCTGCTGCTGCACAATCCTCTTGAATGGCACCTTTATCCTCCCCTTGATTTTTTTTTTTTAAGGGATTTCTCTCAATAATGCATTTTATACTGCATCCTGGATTGTTAAATTCACATTTTTCTGAGGCAGTAAGGAAAGGGAAATCAAAGAAGGGGAGCATTAGGGAATGACTCTGTGCTGCCCTAAGAAGTGGGTTTCTGGTTGGGAAGTGAGGATGTGGAGGTCAGAGTTCACCTGACGGACCATTTCACAGAGGGCTTCTCCATATTACGAGCCGAAGTGATAACTGATCATTGCTGCCCATGAAGAGCTATCAGGACAGATCTGGAAACGCCCTTCTGTGTGCCGATGCTTGCTCTGGAGCTGTGTGTGGCTTCCTGCTCCTGTCTCCCCACCCGCCCGCCTGACCTCTGGTGACTCGCATTGCTCAGGGCTGAAAGATGAACTGGGCTTCGGGTGGTGGCAGAGGTTATAGGGAGCTGGAGGTGCAGAAGGGCATATTAAATAGATGATGAGAAAAAGGCAATTAGAAACAGGAATGGGGCAGACCACTGGCGTGTCTTCTGCAAATCGGGGTCAGGGGGTGTGAATGCAGAGCTCCGGCGCCCCGCGTCAAGCAGGTGTGTGTTCTCATTCTGGAAGCCCATTTGCTACTTTGGGTCCTGAGGGAATCCCAAAGGGGAGACCCTGGAGCAGGAGTGGCTTCTGGGTGGGAAAGATTAACTGTGACCTTGGCAGGACGGAGCAGAGCCCTTGCCCGCCGGGGCTGCCCAGAGGCCTTCCCAGCTGGTGGCTGAGGGTGTGGGAGGGACAACGCACTCGGATCTCACTTGCTCAGCTCAGCTCGTCTGTGCATTTTGTCTGTGTGACATCAACACCAAGAAGGTGGAGTGAATGATTTCAGCCAGGAGGGGATTCTTTCCGAAATTTGAAAGGTTTAGCGTAAGTTTCTGGGAGGAGTTTTATCCGGAATTCTCTGACCATCTTTTGTAAGCATCCTTTATTGCGCGTCATGTCCGTGTGGAGAGAAACGGCAATGGCAGCACACTGCAGTGAACTTTCCCTGAGTGCTATTAGATGCTAGACTCTGGGACGCAAAAGCTGGCAAGGTCTAACCTGTTCTCCGATGACCCCAGGTTGGTGGTGGAGACAAATTACTACAGGGACAGGGAAACATGGCTCCCAGCAGCACAGCCAGGCTGCCAGCAGGCTGTGGTGAGTACACCCATCCTGTCTGGGTAGAGAGGTAAAAAGATACCCAGCAAGCCCCTGCTGTTAGGATGGGAGGGTTTGCTCATGGGGCCAGGAACTGAACCTTGCTGCCCTACAGACTCTGCCTGTGACTGAAGCTGTCCATTTCTTCATCCTTTAAGTGAACAGTTGTGCTCCACCATGTCCAAGGCTGCCTTCGGATCTAGCGTTCTTTGTGTCTTTAAAACCTCTAGCTTACAGCCTCCCAGCCTCGTGACCTCCAAATTCCTAAATGGTTGGAAGCATGTATGTCGTGTGCTTGGGCACGTTTGTGGAGAGCTGGTCCTTGTGTTTGGCTTGACTGCCTCCAAACCTGAACACAGATGGGATCAAGGGATCTTGGGAAAATATGGGCAGCTCCATCCTTGGGAGAGAGAGCTGGCCTGCTGGGGTTCAGTGGAGGCCGCAGACACCATCTTTGCTTCCAGAAATGGTCAGTGACTTTGATTCACTGCACAAACCAGTCACCCTGGATGAGAGCCAGCCAGGGTCCTCGGGCTGTTGCGAACTTGAAGATGCCAGCAGGGCATGGCACCGAGGATGTCTTGGACTCCTGCCCGCCCTGGTTAGTGAGAACCAGTTGGGAGCGCCTGAAGCCCCTGTTGGCAGGCTCATGAGTGCCTTTTTAAGAAAAGGCAAGCTGCCAACCACAATGAAATATGCAATTGTCCATCTGTTGCTCAAATTAAAAAAAAATTTTTTTTCCTTCCATTGCCAAAAATTTCTCTAGCTACTGTCCAGTGGTCTAACCTTGCATTTTGAGGGAGAGGGATTAAATAGGTTCCTATGATTTGGGGAACACAGTGGCTATGGGGCAAGGACTTCTCTGGCATGAAGAAGGAGGCAGGATTCTGGATCCATGCCAAGAACAACCCCATCATCTTTTGAAAATAATCTGAGAACTTTCTAAATTGCCAACTGTTTCTTCTCTCTTAAGGGTTCATTTTCCATCTGTATTCAAGTAAGGCTCCTGTTGTCTCTGCAGACTCAAGGCATTCAAGGCTTCCATGATGGCTCAGGTGGTAAGAATCTGCCTATAATTCGGGAGACCCGGGTTTGATCCCTGGGTGGGGAAGACCCCCTGGAGGAAGTGCTAGTCTCTGTTGTCCCCTCCTGCTAACTGCTTTTGAGTCAACTGTTTCCTTGTTTGCAGTAGGTGAATACTGAACAGTCTTAAAGACTGCAGAAGGAAGCCAGCCGCATCAGGCAGAGGTTCAGCTCTCTGGTCATTGACGATGTCCAGAAAAACATCGGTGGTTAAGAGTCAAGAGGAGGAGCGCAAGCTTCAAAGAAGCACCCCAGGCTTCCTGACACCCCAGACTTAGGGTGGAAGAAGGTGCCACGGTGGCTTGCAAGGAGAGCTTCCAAGAGGGCTCTCCAAGAAAGGGATGAATGGGCTCGAGACCCAGAAGGAGGGGCCATGACAAAGAATTTGCTTCCCTCCTGAGTTGCTCCTCCATTTATCAGCAGGAGGTCCCAGCTGGAGGCTCCAGGGATGGACTTTGAATGAACAAGGCAGGGGAGGGATGTTCAGAAAGAAAGCTGTGGTGATGGGGATTCCAGGGACACAGAAGGGAAATAGAGTTGAGGAAAGACCAACAGTGAGATATTTCACTGAATTCCTCCCCAGTGTCCCAGAGTCTTAATCCATGAATAATATTTCCTTTGTTCTTGTTTTTCTATTTCC
Source organism: Ovis aries (assembly GCF_016772045.2). Classification (NCBI taxonomy): domain Eukaryota; kingdom Metazoa; phylum Chordata; class Mammalia; order Artiodactyla; family Bovidae; genus Ovis; species Ovis aries. The sequence goes on along the minus strand of NC_056075.1, from coordinate 48,026,678 downwards.
TCTCTTTTCTTTGAGACTATATACAAGTTCAACTCTCTCCTATATTGATTTTTCTCTCTCCCGTTGGGCTACTCCCCATTGGGTAACACCTTTCTCATTCTCTCTTCTTCATAATTAAACTGTTTGGAAATTCATGTTTTTATTTACTGTCTCCACTTCTTCACTTTTCAGCCACAAATCCTCTTTAACTTACTGAATTTAATTTATACTGTCTAACTAAGATTGTCAATCTAAGGGGGAATTTTGAGGTATTCTCTCTGACTTCTGTCAAGAAGTTAACATGCTTTAACATGTATTTTTTTTTTCAAAATGAAACAGGTATAATACTCAACATTAAAGTAACACATACATGCTTACTTCAAAGAAATTGAAAACTCTGAAACAATGAATAAAAAAACCCTATACTTTAAACAGCATGAAATAACAATACATACATATATGTGTATATATATATATATGTACAGAGAGAAAGAGAGATCAAGAAATGAGACCGAGACAGAGAGACACAGACACGGAGACATAGAGAGGCTACTGTACATACATTTCACGTTTTACAACTTACATTTGGCCTCTGATAGCTTCAAAAACAAATTGAAAAGTGTGTGCTTTCTTTCTGTTCTCTGAGGGAGTTTGTGTGATATTGATATTATTTCTTTTCTAAATGTTGGGAAGAATTCAATAGTGAAGATTTCTCAGTCTTGACTTATTTTTGTGGAAAGGTTTTTAACGAAGAATTCGAATTTGAGGAGTTGGTATAGGACTATTCTGATTTTCTATTTCTTCTTGTGTCAGTTTGGTGGATTATATTTTGAACATCATCTGTCCATCAGTCTGTGCTTTCAAATCACTGGCGTAAAGGTGTTCGTAATGCCTCCTTGTGTTGTTAATGTCTGTAGAATTTGTGATTTTCCCCTTCTGCATTCCCAATGCTGAATAATTTATATTTTCTTTCTCTTTCCTTGATTAATATTCCTAAAGGGCTTATATTCTTATTTTTCTTAAAATGTCAAATACATTTATCTATTGGATGTTGCTTTATGTATTTCACTAATTTCTTCACTCATTTTCACCCTTTCCTTTCTTATACTTTCCTTAGGCTTAATTCACTGTTTTTATCTTCTTGAGATGGAGCCTCAGGGTTTGATTTTCAGCCTGTCTTCTTTCTTCTCTAATATATAAATTCCCCACGTGCTTCCCACTCACCCTCTATTTTCCTGTTATGGCACAGACAGGTTGCTATTAAAAATATATTTTTGATGTCTCTCTTTCCCACCAGATCCCAAATCTTGGGCTATATTTTCAGTTTTTCTTCTTCTAAACATATAGGCGTATATTGGCTACTTGATACTTGTTTGGGCATTGACAAAATGAAAAATGCATTAAAAAGTGTTATTGCTAGCGTTATTTCATTCTCACTTTTCACTGACAGAGTCAGAAATATTTTTAGTAGCATGTTGGAAACAAGTGTTTCTGTGTTTTCATTTAACTTTCATTATTGCAACAAAATACTTTATTCACACCCATTATATACGCGGCTTCTCTTACTTCTCGTGTTCTGAGTTGTACTTTTTAGCTTTGTTATGACTAGTAGTGTTCCATAGATGAGGAATAAAAAACAAAGAATTGATGAAATATTTAACCAAAGTCCTCAACTAGGAAGTATAAGAGATTTTAAAATAGATCACAAGCTACTTAAGCTTACTCTTAAAATCTTTTTGCCTTCAAATGGTTCTGATGAGACGTCTCAGTAACTCCAATTGATTCATGTAAGTAAAAGTGAAGGACAGTCCAGTTCTGCAAACTTCTTTTTGGCTCGGTTCACTGTGCAATCGAGTCTCATTTTAATAGTAACCATGGTTTCTGTGTAATGAGAGTCGACCACTGTCATGGAAACGTATCTACATCTGTACTTGTTATCTCATTTAATGATTCCAGGTCTGAAGAACAGGTAATTTTTAACCCCATTCTTCCAGTGTGGATACTGAGACCCCAAGATGTTAGGTAAGTGGCTGGGGCTGCTTAAACTGGAGGTGGCAGAGCAAAAGGCCACCTCAGCTCTGCTGTGCGACTTGGCCATGGGGTCCCCTTGGGTGACATTCTCTTGTCTGCCATGCAGTCCCGAGGGCGCCGACGATCTCATCTATGCTGTACACAGCAGGGGCCGCCGCACTTCCTTATGCTGTTCAGATGCTCCTGCAAATCGGCGGCAGTGTGCTATGGCGGTGCCTGTGTTGATGAAGGAAGAAGGAACAGAAGTCTCGCCGCTTGCTCTGAGGGGTAATCTCCCTGGGGCTGTGGCCATCAGGGTTTATTCTGCTGCCTCTCTGGCTGGCCTGGGATCTGTCAGTAATGAGGGGTTATGGTTTTGACTCTAAGATTTACCTAGATGAATGATGTTCCCCTTCAATGGTTAAAGTAATTTCTCTCCAACAGAGAAGGCTTTAAAAAAAAAAAAAAGGGTAGTGGTTGTTTCTTCCTGAAGAATCTCAGCTTTGTAGTGAATCAGACCACCCTCCCTAATGGTAAACCTACCCCGCAGATGGCTGGAATAGAGCCTCAAAGTTTTCAGCTGCCCTAGTGTGGAGCGTATGTGCTCACTGACGTCCACTGACCAGCAGACATCTCGGGGGTCTAGTGTGTCTCATCGCTCACCAGACTTTGAGGTGCCTGAAAAATAGAGACCACGGGAAGGGATGTTTAATTTTTCTCAAGGGAGACATGTCACGGTACCTCAGGATGACAGTCACTTACCTGCACCAGGAAAACTCAGGATCATCTTTGAGTAAAATGTAATGAGACAGTGCCCAGTGGGGAAGACTGCTCCGTGTCTACCGAGGGGGGCTTGTTATGCAAGGGTGCTTTTGAAGGATCTTCAAGTCCTTTGCCCTCTTTGCTAAGCCTGCTTATAAGGGCAAGTTACTCTTGTTCCCTTTTTGGAAAAGCATCTTTTCTAAGGTGGGTTATTATTTGTCCAGCTGTACCCTGAGCACTAATCCTTTAATGTAAAGAGTGATTAGAATGAGCAGTGAGGATAAAATGGGATTAAGGAATAAGGCTCATGACTTAATTATTAATAGTAAAACTATGAAGGGGATCAATAAGGCTGTGTGTATCATGATGAAAGTAAAAATATTGACACCTCTGCCCAGGTGCCACCTTACACAGTAGCTTTTACCTGTTTGCACAGGAGGGAGACCACCTTCCTTACTGACATGTCACACATGGTCCCTGAAGTTTAACCGTACGTTTGAGGCCCAGAAATGCATGTTTCTTAGTTCAAAGGGAGAAAGAAAAAAGAATGCCTGTGTTCAGCAAAGAGGAAAAGAGGGGGTGGTACTGCAGGACAAAGCTTTAGAATTTCTCACTTTGCTTTTCAACATCTAGTTCAATAACCCTTCCATTACTGAGAACTTTCTGAGGCCAGAAAAGGCTGCCGTGACCAAAATGTCTTGGAGGAAGTCAGGATTTCAATTGTTTCTCATCTGAGAAGCCAGGACCACCTCCTGGCCATGGAGCTCACCGTTTCCTGAACCTGGCAACAGCCCGTGAGCCCAGGTGTCCAGGTCTCAGTGCAAAAGGAGCAGTGAAGCCGACAGCACAGAGTGGTTCTGTGCATCCTCCCAGGATTGTGATCAGAGCATGGGGCACGGAGCGGCCGCCAGAAGCCAGAGGACCCTAGATCCTTTTGCATGAGGACTGCAACCTCTTTTCTTAAGGTCAGAAGCGGCCAGGAAAAGCGTGAGCTGAGCCCTGGGCCCTTGGTCTTCTAGACCTGGCTTGATTCCTCTAATTGTCCATGTCATCTTCGGCTTAACTCCCTAACTCCCATTTTCCTCTTTGGTCAGTTGGAGGGGTTTGGACTAGATAATCACTTTTATGACTTTAATATAATATAGTTCAGTGCTTTTTAAAAAGTTCACACTTCACACAATAACAGCAGCCCTTGAAATGTTTAGTGGAAATGAATAAAAAGGCTTTAAAAAATAGGCACTGCTAGGGTAGTTTGCAATCATCGATGCTATTATAGGCAGAAATGAGATGCACACAAGAAGGGGTTTGGGGTATTTTTCACTTAACAAATAAGAAATTCCCCATTTTAGCAGTCATGTTTTAGCTATTGTCAATCTTATATGATGAAAGATCTAGTTACTGCATTGAGAACAAATTACCTACTTTCATGCTTTTAACATGCGTCTAGAGAATCAAAGGGCTCTCCCGGGGGCGCTAGTGGTAAAGAACCCACCCGCCAGTGCAGGAGACAGGAGATGAGGATTCCGTCCCTGGGTCGGGAAGGTCCCCTGGAGGAGAGCATGGCAACCCACTCCAGGACTCTTACCTGGCGAATCCCACAGGCAGAGGAGCCTAGGGGGCTGCAGTCACAAAGAATCAGACGTGGCTGAAGCAACCTAGCATGCACATGTACAAAAGGACAAATGCAGAGCGCTGTCACTTCTTACACACCCATCGGGCAGTGACTGTCCCCTGGTGGACACGGGGTCAATAAAATGTTTGGAAGAATTCCTGTCAGGGCTGGGTTCCCCCACCAGGGGTTGAACCTACAGTGAAGATATAAACTGGAATTTCACAAAAGAAGTTCAAATGATAAACTCACACGGGCCAGTAGACTAATTCACCATGGAACAGAAAAATGACAATTCAGGCAAGGAGCAATGACCAGGTTGGTGATATTTTTTAGGCGTGATGATACAGAGGGATGGCCAGGCATTGTTTCAGGTTGAATTGTGAAAGATGCGTGGCAACAAAGCCAAAACCAAAAATCCAAAAAAAAAAAAAAAAAACCCCAAACCAAAGCCAACAAAACAAACAAACAAACAAACAAACAAAAAACAATATAAAAAAAAACCAAACGTGTGAAGTTGCAACCCCAGTATTTCAGAATTTGACCTTATTTGGAAGGAGGGCATTTACAGAGGTGACCACGTTAAAATGAGGTCATTTGGGAGGGCTCTAATCCAATGCATGAAAAGAGAAATTTGGACCCAGAGAGCAAAAATGCACAGAGGAAAGGTGACGTGAAACACACAAGGAGGAGATGGCTATGCTCAGGATCTGGGGTTTTATTGTGACTTTCCTGTGACTCCTCGGAAGGGTTTCAGGTGAGGGAGGAGAAGAGCCGGAGACGGTTATACTTGGCATCTTTGGCCAGCTCTCTGGAGAAGGAGGGGAGGGCCAGGTATGGAGAGCGCGGGGGAGGCTCCTGTAATTCAGGAGAGAGTTGACTGTGGCCGAGACTACGGGGTGGCTATGGACAGGAGCCCTGGGTCTACTCGGATGTGCGTTGGTAGGGAGAAGACTCCCTCCACCCGTTCTCATTCCCGGTACTAGGTATCCCATGGCTTTCTCTCTCTTAATCCGAGCATGTGTATTTATCACTGGACTGGATTGCTCCGAAAACTAATAAGGACTTAATAGCAGGGCTAGACGCCCGAGATCTTTTTTTTTAACACCTGCAGAATATGACTTTTTCATATAAAATTAGAATTATAAGGTCAAATATGTTTGAAAAAAGATGAGTTAAGTACCTCGAGAGAGGTATTTTTACTGTAGAATTATCTTCTGGTGGGCCTTGTGTTTAAGGAGGAAAGAGTATTTTATTTCTTTCCCCCCAACCAAGCATCTCTTGGAACCATTGTTCTAAGGACACAACGGGAAATGACATCTTGGCTTCATGACCACCATCCACGATGATACTTCTGGAATGTGTCTTTCCCTCTGTTGGAGGAGGAATTATTTCGAACCATGGGGAAATATCATGAAGAGTCCAGCCATCCAAACATTGACACTCCAGTGATCAGAGGGTTGTTTTACAACCATCTGTGGTTCCAGCGATCTTCACAGATCAGGGGTTCACTGTATGCCCAAGGCTTAAAATCAGTAGTCTAATTGCAGTTTGTGGGCTAGAGTCTGTGTAGGGTTGAGCAGGTGGGCGTCCATCCTGTGTTCTCTCTACTCAGCCGTGGGTGAAAGCATAAACTTTTCAGGACATGCCAACTTGCTAGAACTCATCTCTTTGCAATCGGATTTTTGATGGGCTGTCAGGAAAGAAGTGTCCTGTTCCCCGAGGAACTGAGTGAGCCACCTGTCTTTCCCGCCTCCTGTTGAAACAGACAATACTTGGTGATCACAGATACCCACTGTTGGGGCAAAGCATGGGAAAGTTAACAAAGACAGATTCCATTGAGACAAACAGAGGCATTTTCCAACTTTTCTTCCCTCCCCCCGCAACCCCCGTTCCAATTCCTCTTTTGCCATTGCATTAATTAGAAATTTAGGTAAATGACATCACTGCCCCAATTTTTCATATCTGCCAGAAGAACAATTAAGCCATTAGAAGTAACAAATGGTTCGAACTCATGTTGCCTGTTGAAAATTTTCAAGCTACATTATTTCTGACAAGAAAAAAACAAATAATAGTTGTTTTGGCCAATTTTTACCATGAGCAGCGTCGGCTTCAGCAGATGCGGCTGAGCTCCGGCTCCCTTCCCGTCGTCATGGCTCATTAGAGTCTGCTGACTCTGGTGGGTTCCCATTCCTTTAGGTAAACAGTTATTTACATGAACCGCGACATTTTTCTTTGGTGACAATTTCTAATTGTTCAGGCAACCAAGGGTGATATATTAAACCCTCAGAAAAAGGCTTCACCTGTGGAACAGATTACTTGAAATTAACTATCCTTTCAAAAGAAAGGCAAAATTTCAAGATGGACAAATTAGACCCTTCTCAGGCACATATGGTAATTGTTTCCAGCACGTTCCCACTGGTACCTACCCCACTGAACAATTCTTCATGACGAAGTGGAGACATCCTGGCTCATCTGGGGGTCCTTTTCTGTGCCAGCATTTGCCCGCAACATGCTCAGAGGGGATCTTGCTCGGACTGAGAGCGGAGCGGCTCCCCCAGCATTTGTGGCATCACTGACTCCGTCGGCTTGGCTTCCGGAGTTTAACTCTTTCCAAGGCGAGGGTGGATGTGAGGCTCTCCCTGCAAACCCTCCACCCCTTGATGACTTTCCTCATGATTTCTGGCAACTTAAATGGCCATTGAATGTCTGTTAAAGCTCATCAATTAGCCACGCCCATGTGTCCTCTGCGCTGGGTAGATTGATGTCCCCAGCCTTCAGCAGGGACAGGAAGGGTCAGGTGAAATTAATCACCAGCATGTAAGTCTGGGATGTTTGCACTGCTTGGGGTCCTGGGTTCAGTACACTGAGAGGAGCATATTAAAAACCAAGGTTAAATCCCTGCTGGTATGGGTTGAATAGTGTCCCCCGCACCCCCTGCAAATTTTATGTCCTTCCTGGAACCTCAGGATGTGACCTTCCTTATTTGGTAAGAGTGATTGTTCTTTTTTCTTTCGGCCATACCACCAAAACTGCACCCTGGGCAATGGGAACACCAACTCCTAGCCACTGGAAGGTCAGGGAAGCCCCAGTAGTGTCATTCCTGATGCAACTAGTTAGGATGAGATCATATGAGTCAGAATAGGCCCAATATCAATATGATCTGTGTCAGACACACAGAGGAGCACACAGGAAAAACGTCCAAAAAGGTGGACGCCAAGACTCTTGGAGTGAGGCGTCCACAGGCCAAGGAATCCAGGAGTGAGGCATGGAACCTGTTCTCCTCCTGAGCCTCCAGGAGGGGCCAAGCCTGCCAACACCTGGATCTCAGACTTCTGACTTTGATGCTGTACGGGAGTCAGTTTCTTGTTTTACTCCACCCAGTTTGTGCCACTTTGTTCTGACTGTGCTAGGGAATCGAAACACAGGCTTTAAACGGGGCCTCCAGCAGTGAGCAGGCTCATTCAGGCATGTGCTGTGGAAGACTATAACTTCCCTGGATTTTCAGTCCCTCCAAATCCGTCTTTCCCTACGTGTCACTCTTTATCCTTCTGTGTAGCATCATTTAAGTGAATTTTTAGAAGTACCATTCGAAGCAAACATTTAAAGCGTGTAGGTTTTTCTTTTCTTAAAAAAAAAAAAAATTGAAGTAGGCTTTTAATGTAGTTGGGACAATTAAATGAGCACCAGTTTTCTGCTCCTCTATGAAACATCAGTGAATCAAGTGATGAGTGAAAAAGGATGTGGCTTTCAACATGCATTCCTGCTTCCCTTTGACACTGGCTGGCAAAACCTCAATCACTTGCCTCTTTGCTATGTCATCGATAACCAGGAGGAGACCTGCCCTGGGGGTGGGGGCTGCTGGGGTCTTCTGCTGTCTCTGCTGATTAACACCCGTCCTATGCCAGATCCTCACTCATTTCGCATGGAGTTGAGAAGCAGTATGTATAACTGTGTAACTTCCCAACCTACCTCTTATGTGCAGCAGCTGAGACTCTCCCTGTGAGTAGGCGAGTCTTTCTGTCTCTTCCCAGTTCATGTAAGAGTGAGAACTAGGCGATGAGGGCATTCCAATGCTGAACCTGCAGACTCTTCCAGAACAAGAGATTCACTTAGCGTTCTCTGACATCCTAGAGAGGAGATTTTGATGGCTTGGAGAGCTCAGGTAAGTTTCTCATGACCACATAGCCAAGAAGTAATGGAGCTGAGATCTGAACCTAGATTTTCCTTGATTCAGGTTCCAGACTTATGAGAATGATGCCTTGGGATCTCATAGTATTCATTGTATGCAAGAGTGAATCATCCGGAAGCAATCTATTCGTATCTCACATTCGGAGGACACAGGAAAAAACACACAGGTTTATCCCAATGGCTGCAGACAAGCCATTTGATAAGATTTCACATTTGACCTTGGTGATGTTAACAAGGAGAAGCAGGAGGGCTCTTGAACATGGAAACATCAGCATGGCCAGGAAGGTCACCAGCCTCTTCTCCCAGGTCTCACCAGCGTTGTGCCTCCTGCCGTCAGGGATGACTCAGGGCGATCACCAGGATGTCTATGGGAAACAGTCATTTTGGAAATTTTACTAACATGAAATAAAAGAAAATCAACTCATTAATTACTGGAATAGAGGAGATAAATTAGCACTGTTTCCACTTGACAGATGAACCAATTGTGAACCTTAAAGGACAAGACCAAAAACTACGAAGACAATTTTATCTAATTTTAGTTAATATTTAAAACATTTAGTTAATATTTAAAACTAGCTTAATTTTAAGCTAGTCAGTAGGTTTTTATTGACTACAAAACAATTAAAAACATATAAACCGTCTATTCCCAGCCAAAGATATTATTTGCAATAGCAACAGAAATATAAAGTGTCTGCATAAAATTACGAAATGTCCTAGAGAAGTATTAAAAATTATAAAACTTTGCCAAGGGACAGAAAAAAACCTTAAATGAACGTAAAGAATAATGTTCCTGTAAAAGAAGATTTAGTGGCGCAGATGTCAACTTTCGCCTAATTCATCTACAAGTTCAATGAATATCCAATTCTAGTCCCAGTGGGGTTTGGGTGGAACTTAACAAAATGTTGTTAAAGTTCATCTGGAAAAATAAATGGCTGAGAAGAGCCAAGGAAATTTTGAAAAATAAGAATAATGAGCGAGGACTTGACCTACTAGATATTAAAATACTAGAGTGATTAGAACAATGTGTTCTTGGTGCAGGGATAAATGGATCAATAGGACAGAAAAGAAATTTCAGAAAGAGACATAAATAATTCACATGTAACAAAGATGACATTTTAGGGCAGCAAGAGAAGGATAGATTATTCAGTAAATAGTTTGGAGCAAATAGGATACGGAATAGGAAAGTCAGATCCCTACTTTATGATTAGGCTAAAAATAAGTACCAGAAAGATGAATATTTTAAGCTTTAAGAATGGATCTATATTAGAACCCCCCCCCAAAAAAAATTCCATGTAAAAGTTTATCTCATTTTTCTGTGGCAAAGGCTTTTTCAAGCGTGGAATCAAATGGAAAAACCAAGAAAGGAATGAAGATGAATCTGAATTTATAAAAACATACTTACAAGTAAAAAAAGACAATGCCAAAAATTCATGAAGCAATTTTGCAACTTAATGGCAGTTCAAGTGCTAACACCTCTAATATATAAGGGGCTCTCCAAATTACAAAGGAATAAACCAGAAATCCCTGTTGTTAGGAATTTATCACTATACACACAGAATGCTCTCTCTCTGTGTGTGTCTTTGTCTCTCTGTCATTCTCTTTCTGTCTTTCTCTGTCTCTTTATCACTCCACAGCACATACACATACACACACACACACAAGTATTTTCAGTCTGGCACTATTAAAATAGCAAAAACAAAATAAATGTGTCCAGCAGACTCAATGCGTCTGGCACTAGGAGTCCCGTTATGTAAATTATGGCACACGTATATGGTGGGGTACTGTATAGCCAGGAAAAAGGATACAGTTTGTGATTATTTGGGAAAATCTCTAATCCATGCTATAAAATATGAAGGCAAGGTAACAGACTCTGTGGATGTGCGTGTGTGTGTATGTGGTGTGGGTGTAAGTGTAGGGCATTTGTGGTAGGAATCAGAAAACACTGTTTTCAGTGACTATACTTGAGGAGGTGAACTAGGTTTGTTATAGAGGTAGAAAGGAGGCATACAGTTGAATTTTCTAATCTTGTCCATGCATTTTTTTAAAGTTCAATGGACATTATTGGAAAGAGATTATAAACTAGTTTTCTTCTTTACGCTTCTCTCTAGTTCTAAAAACCAATAAAAATGGATAAAAATTAAATTAAGAAAAAATTATGGAAAGAAAAACATGCAAAAGATTTTTAAGGGGTAATTAAATAAAAGGGAAGAAATATAAATGGGCAATAAGCATAAAATCTTTAAACTTGATTGTAATTAAATACAAATAAAAATGAAATATTGTTTGACATAAAATTACACATGTAAATTTTTTCTTACAAAAAATATTTTGATGATAATATATGATGTTTGGAGCATACTGAGAAATGGGTATAGTTAAAATATAGGGCAAAGCCTCTCTGGTTAAAGATTTCACAGTATTTTAAATTCCACCTTAAGTTTTATCCTGTAGAAATAATCATGGATGTTAATAAAGACTTGGCTTCAGAGATTTTTACTGCAGTGTGGTGTTTTGGCGATAGGAAAAAAAGAGTGTAATCAGCTGTATATTCACGGTACATTCATACCATGAAACACTAGGCAACCATTCAAAATCGTTGTGGAAAACAATTTGGTATAAATTATTTAGTGTAAAATGCAGACAATAAAACAGTCCAAATGGTTTGAGCCAAAATTTAATCTAAAAAGTGTGAATTCTCACGGCAAAATGTATCTAGGAAATGTGCCAAAATATTTAAATGGATGTTCCTAGATCATGGGCTTGTGATGGATGTTGACTTTTGTTCCTCTGCTTGCCCATCCGTAAATCCCTGCCATCTATATTCTCCAGCCAGTTGCAGAGCACGGACATCTCATTCATCTTTTAAGCCAAACTTGTTTGAACACCTACTGTGTGCAGTGCTCCGCACAGCTCCTGCAGTGGGGAAGTTCACAGTCCCCTGAAGACAGACACACTGGAAGGACACTGGCCAAAGGCACCTCCCGACTCCCACCAAGGACCAGAGGAGCACGGGGGTCTGTCCTGGGAAAGCTCATTCCTGCAGTCTCCCGAGTTGCGGTCTAAATCTCCGGGACAATCTCTAATGCTGCAGATGCAAACCCCACTGGGCAGTGAATCTAGTCTGTGTGATTTCTCTCCCCACCCTCAGCCCATTCTGGAGGAAAGGGTTATCTCGTCACAGGATCTTACCTTATCTCAGTTTGAGGAGCAAGGCGCTCCTCAGGGGCGGGCTGGACAGCAGTTGGGAGGCCACAGGGCCGGGCTTGGCTGCCCTCCTGGGTGGGGCTGGGGAGAGCCCCAGGTGTGAGACCAGAGTCAACACTAGGATGCACCAGGAGCCGTTCTCCAAGCTGTCGGTAATACTTGCATTATTTCCAGATTCCTCTGAAAGGCAGCCAAGGTCTGTCCAGATCTGCAGAGAACACTGAGACTAGAGGGGGCTGTCCCCCACCCCCGGCTCCCCAGCACGACGCTTGGCACACGTGGATGCTCTCTGGAGGTCTCTGAGCATGGACTGAAGGAGCCTCCCCTCTAAGACCTCCCTACACGGGCCCGTCTCCTCCAGTAAGCGCTTCCCCCGCTTTACTGTCTGCGGTTCCCGGGATGCGCCGTCACCCCTGTGCTGCTTCATGTATGGATCCACACTTGTGTTGCTCCGAGAGTCCCAGTGACCTCCTCCCTCGACGGGAGCTACTTCAGGCTTTGCGTTTCTGCGTGCATCTGTGTGCCATTCACCTGCGTGTAAACAGCTACACGGCAACGTGATGTTCCCTGAAACGCCACACTCCTTCTCCAAACGCATGTGCAGTGGGCACACACACAGCAACACACGCAGACATGCATACACACATGCAGAGACACAGACACAGACACACAGATGCACACAGGCTCACACACAGACACAGACACACAGACACACAGGCTCACACACAGACACAGACACACAGATGCACACAGGCTCACACACAGACACAGACACACAGATGCACACAGGCTCACACACAGACACAGACACACACACACACACAGGTCCTTTACTATTTCACAGCTCTAGAGTCCGTACAGTGCACACCCAGTAAAATAGCTTGTTGTAAGCCTGGTAGCAGGCGCAGGGAGCAGCCCGCCTATAGTGACCTCCCACCTCTTCCCATTAGAGCGTCCCTTGAGGCCCAAACCAGATGGGAGGTCTCACGGTGCACCTAGCCCTTGGGTGACCGCTCAGCCTGGCTCTCCAGGAGGAAACCTGGAGCATTTGGCAGCCTTGGTCCCAACTGTCTAGGCTTTCCCCAGAATTTCACCGCATTAAAGGCTGTAAGCAAGGCACTTGGAGAATGTGGCTCTAACATCTCAGAGCTGGTCAGCTTCCCCATCTAGTCTCCTCCTGCTGAATAACTGTGACCCGTTATAGTTTTTATTCTGTTGTTAATTTCACGCCTTATGCTAAGTCCATATTGAGTACTTAATCTTGTTAAGAAACATCCACAAAATATTTATTACTGGGAGACTTAATTCATAGGTAATTGCATCCTACTTTTTTCCTAAAAAAAAAAAAACAAACTTATTTTATGCCTTTTTGTGGAATAATTAAAAACATCATTTTCGTTTTGATCTTTGGGGGATTAAAACTATATTTAATCATGCTATGTTTTTTTATTATTATTTTTGTTCTTGTGTTACAGCAAATGCGCAGTGGTTTTTATCTCCTCTTTGTACTTGCAATAACATATTATTTGACCATGAATCACTTTAATGGATTGAAACATAAGCATGTGAATTGAAAAATAGATACATTAGTCAAATCAATAAATAAATATGAAAATATATTTCTACGATGAAAAACCATCTTGGCTACTGTGTCCTCCAACTTGGACAGAGAGAGCTGAAATATACGGCTGTAAAATATAGCTTGCCATGTCAACTAGCCAGTGCCTGCAGCCTAAAAGGAATTTTGAGCACTGGGTAAGTAGTATTTCATCAACAAAATCATAAAATAAAGACATTAAAATGAAGGGATGATGGAGTGCCAGAGGACGTTTGTAAAATCACCCTTCAGTCTGAGGCTGGAGTAGTTTAGTATTAGACATCGCATGCTTTCATATAAATTTGCTTACCAATAGCACGTAAAGCAAGCAGTGTTACCAGGCTGGCCCCGTAGCAAATATATTCCTACTATTTTTGCTGGACAAACTTTGCTTGCACTCAATGGTCCAGCTGGGGTAGAAATAAATAATTCATCTCTGGTCTAAAAAAGTATGACTATGACAATCTTCACCCAGAGTATTTGCCTTTGCTAATTAATGACTTAACATCATTCCTTTTAGCTATTCAAAAGCCAGCTACCCCGTTTTTATATACTCCTCCTTGTGTGCTGTCTTTATTGGATGAAATCCCCTATTACTCATAATCAATGCTCAATCTCTAATTTCATAAGATAATAAAATGGGCTGCAAGGATTATTAGTAGTTACATTGTGTAACTTATCAGTTATTTGTCAGATGAGTGTCGGAATATAATTAACATGCATTATTTTAACAAATACAGCTGAGATATAAGGATTTTAAGTGACTTGCCTTTCTGAGAAACCAGGCACAAAATACAGTGAGGAGATCTGTATTTGCATTTATTTACGTAACGGCATGCTTTTTTTTTTTTCCCTGTGGCACTTAGTATTAGTTAATATCTTTCAACTGCAAACTCCTGCAATTTGTTGTTTGATTGTAGTTTTACACACATTAATGAGGTCAAGCAGCATTAATTAAAATCTGTAGGTTCTATTGGATGGGGGCTAAAACTGGACGGATGAGTGGTATAGCTGTGAGATCAGGTAGAAACAGTAGATTCCGAGCTGGAAGGCCTTCCAGTGTTTTTGTCATCCGTGCTGTTTCCAAGACTCCCTCAAAGAGAAAGGGGAGTTTTCTCTGCTTCTCGCAGGCCCCACCTCTGGACCTCTGTGTCCTTTTACCTTGGCCAGCGGTGAAAATTGTGTGGCAGAACTGAGCCTGCAGGATGTGAACTTAAGGGATAAACTTTTTAGATTTTACTCCTCTCTTTAGTTTAAAGCAGTGGACTCTTTTTTTCCTGCTCTGTTGTCTTTCTTCAGTTGCCAAGTCAAGTCATGTCTGGCTCTTTGCAACCCCACGGACTGCAGCGCACCAGGCATCTCTGTCTGTCACCATCTCCTGGAGTTTGCCCAAGTTCATGACCATTGAATCAGTGATGCCATCCAACCATCTCATCCTTTGTTGCCCTCTTCTCCTCCTGCCTTCAATCTTTCCCAGCATCAGGGTCTTTTCCAATGAACTGGCTGTTTGCTGCTCTAGGTCTATCCAAACTGCCATTGATAGTCAGCCTGGGAACCAAGCAAGACTCTCAGCTCAGATTTTGATTTATAATTTAGAGTTTATTTTTTCTTCTCCCACGAGGATTGTGACCTGTCCCAGGAGCTGGTCTCTGGAAAGCAGAGGCTGGGAGTCGGAGCTCACGTGGCATTAGAGGTGCCAGCCTGGCCCTCCCTGGGCTGCTTGGGAGACCAGGTTGCTGCTGAGAGAGAGCTGAGCCTTGGGGGCTCTGAGATGGGATGCAGGTAGGAATCCTGGGGCCCCCCTGGATGCTTCAGCGGGCATCCCGCTTGCACTATGTCATCTAGCCTCTGGGAGCGTGGCTCTGGGAACCCACCAGAGAACCTTACAGTTCTGTCTTCACACACTGTCCATTTTAGTAACTGGATCGAGGGCAGAACCCCTGAAACAGGAGGCAGGCTGGCTCTGCCCTCCTCGCCTGTCCAAAATCATCCCTGCTCCAGCAGAGGCAGGAACCCACGGGGCACTCATGACCATCTGGCAACCAGCACAGGGAAGAAATGCTTTTGGGGATGTTGGGCACATCTTACTGCCAAAGACCCAACTGTGCCAGTTTCCACGTGTACTTTGTATGAGACGTTTCATTCGGGGCGACTGGTGTGACCCTGAGCTTGCTTTACCCCCGCCCCCTGCTTTTTCTTGCGTGCGTTCTCTGGTTTATTCTCTGTCCAGTGTTTGGTTACACTGTAGCCCACCCACATGCATGGTGCAAAGATGGGTGAATGCAAGTCAGAGGCGATTGAGGGCGATTGCGGTGACACCTCTGCGGACCAGCTGCAAACGCCCGGGATGTGTTCGTGGAATACGCAGGCCCGTGATTTTGCAATCTGTAGTTCAAACTTTTTTCCTTTCAATTGCTTTTTTTTGGGGTGTGTGTGTGAGGGGGCAGAGTATACAGAAACTCACTGAAATAAAAATTATTTTTCAATCACAGATATGTTAGTGCTGTTTAAATGCCATAAGGGGAATACTGTATGCACACAAACATTAAAAATAATGCCAGTAAAAATTATAGTGACTCATTGTACAGACCACCCTGGGCTAGCCAGCTTCAGCTGATTTTGATCACAGCACTGTTTCTAGGTCAAGATCAGGCTTTATTTAATGTATCGACCTCAACACATATTTTTGTCATTAAAGTTACTAATAAATGTGATTTAATTTTTCATGCAGTAAATTGTTTATTGTCCTGATGCTGTGTGCTTGGAGGAAATCTTAGGGTCATTTCTTATACAAAGCACCTTCCATTTACAGAAACGCCAGACTTATGGCTACAGCTGTATTTCTTGTGTCTGAGTCCTCATTCCCTGAGTGTGAAAACTTTATTGCTCATTATCTACTGGGCTGTGATGAAGTGACAGATGATTTATTGGGAGCCAAAAACTGTGTTTCCACGGCGAACATTTTTATCCTTTTGTGCTGCGGTCCTGCCGGCCTCCTCTAACTGCCGAGGCACAAATAAACGCAGCTCTGGGCTGGAGGGGCTGGCAGGCTCCCTCATAAAGGCCCACATTTCAGATCGCACTCTGCTCCTAATTTGATTCAATTCCCCTTTGTTGCTTAAAAATTCAATTTGTTTAATTGAGCTGTTTGACAGTAAAATCTGAATTCCATGCATTTTAACCATTCATATTAAATTTCCCTCTGTATAGTACTTTTATTAATGTGCTTTACAGTCGGAGGCTTAATTTAAATTCGGTGACCTCACAAGCTTATAAAAAGATCCGAATTCTTTTTTTGCCCCTCAAACCTAAATTAAAATGAATCAATGCAAACCAAAGGTACAGTTGTGATTCCTGGGCTGCACTTAATGAGTCAGGGAGGGAAAAATGCTGAGGTTTGGAGTGTGGAGGGTGAAGGGGTGTGTGTGCCTCTTTTATACGTGTATTTTCATATTTTAATAGATGACATAATATTGTGGCAGAAATGAAAGTCTAAATGACCTGCCTTTAACGGTTAAAAAAGCAACTCTCTATTCTCCATTAAAAAGGTAGGTGAAGCATTGTAGGATGGATTATACATTGTCTGCTTTTTACAGGGTTACACATTTATTGACATTTAAAGAGCTGAACATCTTTTCCTTTAGGATTAATAAGATATCCAGAAACCAACATAAGATTTTTAAGGTTTACTAAACTTTAATCTGTAAAATTTAATAGCAATATCCGAGTCGTTATGTGTATGTAGAATGCCGTGTGCCTTTACAAACACTTTTGAGCAATGAATTATGTTACAAGAATGGGTTGGCTGTGTATCATTATGTCCAGGTAAATGCCAGAATGATGACATAATTGGTAGTTGGGAGTAAAATACAACCCCTGTAAAATGTTACTAAGGTAAATGCGGAAGGCTTGTAATTCATTATACATAAACATGACTTCTAGGTATTTATCATTTCGTGAAATATAGGCTAACTTGATCTCACCAGGCATTGTGTTTCTCTCGCCTTTGTTATTTCATTTAGATTGTGACTATGTTCTGCTTCAAGATCTCTAATTCCTTTTTATTCCACCCTTTTCCTGGGGACCCCAGTGAATTTTAAGTCTCTTTCCACACACTGGAGACCAAGTATTCTGTAAATGCTAAATCCTGAAAGCTGGCCTTAATAGGAAGGAGAGTCCACCAATTTCAGACAATGATAAATTTATGGCTTTGGATGAAAGGTCAGATGGCTATTTCAGGCATCGAAACAGCCCAATTTCATAATACCCGGCACCTTCAGAAAAGACATTTTTGCACCCTGGTGCCTGTTAGTTCCTGCTAAAGACGCATAGTGATAGTTTGGGAGTCGGGAGGCCCATTTCCCACCTGTGCGCCGCCTTCCCGTTGCCCTGGGCGACTGTTTAACTTTTAACCCGCTTGTTCACACAGCCTACACGCATAAAAGTACAACGTACCACACAAGGAAGCGGGTCTGGTAACATTGTTTTATGCTGTTTGCCGGAAGACACATTACTCCTGTGTTCAGACATTTTCTGCTGTCCCAAAGAAAGAAGTCATTTTCTCTAAATGGCCACTTTCGCTTTAAATTCATCTGGTTTCAGGCCATCTTGGCCCCTCAACATGAACAAGGCATCACTAAGATAAAGAAGGCAGTCAACAATGCCATTGAAAAGGGCCTTTGTTTGCGTGTTCTTTTGGGGTCTTTGGTTTTATAATATCTCATCAAGCCCCTGCTCTGCATTCCAGCCGCTGTCTAGTCCTGGGAGAGACGACAGCTTTCTAGCAAGGAGGAATATCTCTCCCAAGGTCTTGCGCCACGGCCTGCGGATTAGCCTCAGCATCACTTGGGGCTTCCCGGTCTTGCGCTCAGGCCGGGTGGCATTTTGGAGCGGATGTGGCAGGAAAGACATCTGACGCAGCAGCTGTGCAGCACGTGGTGAGCCCTTGGCCCGCTGGTTAATTAATGGTAGCAGAGAACAGTTAACGGAATCGTCTGGAATTAGCCCTCTTTCTACTAATGGGGTCCATCTCTTCAAGCTTGGGGTAACTCCCCTGTGGAGATAGGACATGGAGACAGAGGAGCAGAGGAGAGGTTCCGTAGAACCCCAACACAACTGGGGTGTCTCTAGGTCAGTGGGTGACATGCTTCAAGCATGTGTTTGGCCTGGAGGCTTCTGCGATCCACAGAAGCAATAGAAAACCACTAGCTTGTCTAACCTTGTTTATTCCTGCATTCCTTGCATGCATTTAATTTATCTATTTCTCTTCCTCAGATATTCCCCCAAAGGTGACCATCCCAATCTACAGAGTGACAAAGAACAGGATTGGATGGCTGAGATTTTCTCTATAAATATTCCTGAGTTGACAAGGGTATTTCATTCCATCTAGAAACTGAGAAACCTATAAGGAAAGACCTCAGGTTTTCTGGAGGGGAATCATGCTCTTTAACTGAAAGAAAAATAGCAAACAGACCTTTGGTGTATGAGTGAAATGTGCTATTTAAAGGGAAGGTGAAGTTAACCTTTTCCCTAGTAAAGCGTGTTGGATACAACTCAAGATGAAATAGCTGCCTACATCTGCTCTCATCTAAATAGTAAGCTTTTTGAGGTCCCAGTGCTTAGGCAAAGGAGATGAGGATGATGGGCAAGGAGAAAAGAAAGTTAAAAGATGTTCCCTAACCCTTCTTGTAGGTCTTCCCTCAGGACCTTTATGGAGCGAAAAATCAGGACAGAGGGTGCTGAAGAGTCAGCAGCCAGCAGTCAGTTTTTTGTGTGGGTGTAGACGATTAACTGTAGAGAGACATATTTTTGGGACAGTCCTGCCCACCCTCTACAGAATGAAGAGGAGATAAGAAATCAGAGGCCTGTAACTTCCAGAAACGGGACAACCGAGAGCTGACTTTGGGTTTTTAACCTTCTCAGTGCAAGCGTAGACCTACGGCGACTGCACAAAATTCTTCTTTTTTCTGCCACCATCTGCAGCATTGCTTTCCTCTTTGTTTTTCTCGTGGTCTCGTCTCTTCCTCCGCCAACTCTAGAAACAGCTTAGGGGACAAAATCGTGCTTTTCTTCGATGAACTCGTTGTGATGGTAAAGCACTTGTCACACGGGCAAAGGTAGTGAGTGCCTTGACTTCTGCTTCACTTAAGACAAAAGGTATGTTGAGATGAAGGAGTCAGTTGATAATGCTAATGTCAACGTTTAACACGATTTCTAAATTGTTGATTCCATTTATTCGGACAACACTCAGCGCGAGGCAGCTCTGTGATGAACTGTGTCAGCTGGCGGGGCCACAGCAGACTTGTAGGTAGGTGTGCAGGTGGGTGCTGGGGTAAGGTGATGTGTAAGTTGAACCTTAAACTAAACATTTAGATTGACAAAGAGAGGGGATAAAGGACATTCTAGCCTGAGAAGGTAACTGTGTTAGGGATGACCTCCTTTGGTTATTTGGGGTCAGAAGTATGCAATGTTCTTCCTACATTATGGGAAACACAATCCGAATTTTAAAGTGAGGGCTCCTTGGGTTTGAGAGCCCGTGAGACCACGTTCAGGTTCTAGTTTTGTGATTTCCTGGCCACGGGCCCCAGTGACCCTCTGTTCCTCTTAGAGAGATGAGACGTGCAGACGAGACCTGCTTCATGGGGTGTGGTGTGGACTGACTGCCATGAGGGAGCATCCCCTTGGCTTTCCACATGAGGGCCTAACACACTGAAGCTGGAGACTATCAGCGTGCTTTGCTGTTGACTCTGACTCCATGGATCCACCACTAGAAACCGAGATCTTCCCAAAGTGCTGGATTCAGCCTGGGCGCCACCAAAAAACTGGCTCAGGCACCAAATAATGTAAACAATGGTGCCCAGACCTGGAGAGGAGGTTCTTTCTCCTCTTTAACTTTCAAGATAAATGCTTTTGTTATTTTGTAAAAATGGTAAAGATTTATTACAAGGAATTAAGACTTTGGTGGAGCTTCCAAGGTGGCACTAGTGGTAAAGAACCCGCCTGCCGAGGCAGGAGACATAAGACATGCGAGTTTGATCGAAGATCCCCTGGAGGAGCGCATGGCAACCCGCTCCAGTATTCTTGCCTGGAGAATCCCATGGACAGAAAAGCCTGGAGGGCTACAGCCCATGGGGTCACAGACATGACTAAAGTGACCTAGGAGTGCTTCATGTTTAGTGGATTTAAAAATATATATATCCTTTCCTTTCCCACTTCAAAGGTGGCTGGGCAAAGGTAAGGGGAAAGAGTTGTAAGAACTTGGAAGCTTTCATATGTTCAGTTTATGTATGAAAAAAAAAACAACTAGTATACATGAGAAAAGAAGAGAAGAGAAGCTAAAGGCAAAGGAGAAAAGGAAAGATACGCCCCTATGAATGCAGAGTTCCAAAGAATAGCAAGGGGAGATCAGAAAGCCTTTTTAAGCGATCAGTGCAAAGAAATAGAGGAAAACAACAGAATGGGAAAGACTAGAGATCTCTTCAAGAAAATTAGAGATACCAAGGGAACATTTCATGCAGAGATGGGCACAATAAAGGACAGAAGTGGTATGGTCCTAACAGAAGCAGAAGATATTAAGAAGAGGTGGCAAGAATACACAGAAGAACCATACAAAAAAGATCTTCATGACCCAGATAACCACGATGGTGTGATCGCTCACCTAGAGCCAGACATCCTGGAATGTGAAGTCAAGCGGGCGTTGGGAAGCATCACTATGAACAAAGCTAGTGGAGGTGATGGAATTCCAGCTGAGCTGTTTCAAATCTGAAAAGATGATGCTGTGAAAGTGCTGCACTCAATATGCCAACAAATTTGGAAAACTCAGCAATGGCCACAGCACTGGAAAATGTCAGTTTTCATTTCAATCCCAAAGAAAGGCAATGCCAAAGAATGCTCAATCTACCGCACAATTGCATTCATCTCACACATTAGCAAAGTAATGCTCAAAATTCTCTAAGCCAGGCCTCAACATTACATGAACCGTGGAATTCCAGATGTTCAAGCTGGTTTTAGAAAAGGCAGAGGAAACAGAGATCAAATTGCCAACATCTGTTGGATTATCAAAAACTCAAGAGACTTCCAAAAAACATCTACTTCTGCTCTATTGACTATGTCAATGTCTTTGTGTGGATTACAGCAAATTGTGGAAAATTCTGAAAGAGATGAGAATACCAGACCACCTGACCTGCCTCCTGAGAAATCTGTATGCAGGTCAAGAAGCAACAGTTAGAACTGGACATGGAACAACAGACTGGTTCCAAATCAGGAAAGGAGCACATCAAGTCTGTATATTGTCACACTGCTTATTTAATTTATATGCAGAGTACATCATGTGAAATGCCAGGTTGGATAAAGCCCAAGCTGGAATCAAGATTGCCAGGAGAAATATCAATAACCTCAGATATGCAGATGACACCACCCTTATGGCAGAAAGTGAAGAGGAACTAAAGAGCCTCTTGATGAAAGTGAAAGAGGAGAGTGAAAAAGCTGGCTTAAAACTCAACATTCAGAAAACTAAGATCATGGCATCTGGTCCCATCACTTCATGGCAAATAGATGGAGAAACAATGGAAACAGTGAGAGACTTGATTTTTGGGGCTCCAAAATCACTGAAGATGGTGATTGCAGCCATGAAATTAAAAGATGCTTGCTCCTTGGGAGAAAAATTATGACCAACCTAGACAGCATACTAAAAAGCAGAGACATTACTTTGCCAACCAATGTCTGTCTAGTCAAAGCTATGATTTTTCCAGTAGTCAGGTATGGATGTGAGAGTTGGACTATAAAGAAAGCTGAGCACCGAAGAACTGATGCTTTTGAACTGTGGTGTTGGAGAAGACTCTTGAGAGTCCCTTGGACAGCAAGGAGATCCAACCAATCAGTCCTAAAGGAAATCAGTCCTGAATATTCCCTGAAAGGAACAATGCTGAAGGTGAAACTCCAATACTTTGGCCACCTGATGCGAAGAAGTGACTTGTTGGAAATGCTGGGGAAGACTGAAGGTGGGAGGAGAAGGGGATGACAGAGGATGAGGTAGTTGGATGGCATCACTAACTCGATGGACATGAGTTTGAGTAAGCTGCAGGAGTTGGTGATGGACAGTGAAGCCTGGCATGCTGCAGTCCATGGGGTCACAAAGAGTCAGACACGACTGAGGGACTGAACTGCACTGAACTGAGTATACATGTCTATCCTGCTGAAACTGGAGCCTACTATACAGAGTGAAGGAAGCCAGAAAGAAAACACCAATACAGTGTATTAACGCGTACATATGGACTTTGGAAAGATGGTAGTGATGACCCTGTATGCGAGACAGCAAAAGAGACATGGGTGTATAGAAGAGTTTTTTGGACTGTGTGGGAGAGGGTGAGGGCGGGATGATTTGGGAGAATGGCGTTGAAACTTGTATATTATGACATGTGAAATGGATCACCAGTCCAGGTTCGATGCATGAGACAGAGTGATCAGGGCTGGTGCACTGGGATGACCCTGAGGGATGGGATGGGGAGGGAGGTGGGAAGGGGGTTCAGAATGGGGAACACATGTACACCTGTGGTGGATTCATGTCATTGTCTGGCAGAACCACTACAAGATTGTAAAGTAATTAGCCTCCAACTAAAATAAGTAAATTTGTATTAAAAAAAGGTTTCTTGACGTGGATGATTTTTAGTCTTGGTTGAATTTGTTACAGTGTTGTTTGTTTTATGTTTTGGCTCTTTGGCCAGGAGCCATGTGGAATTCTAGCTCCCTGACCAGGGGCTGAAGCCATGGCCCTGCCCTGGGAGGTGAGGTGTTGACCGCTGGATCAGCAGGGATGCCCCTCCTACCCAATTTTAGGGAATTATATCATTTCCTGAGCGTTCACCTTTACTGCTGCGTGTCCTCTCACATTTGGCGCTTATCTGCTTTCAAAATGACATCTTCATTCCCCTGTAAAAAATGAGAAAATCGTGATGTTACGTTAGTTTTAACCTGCCCTTCCCCTTCACTACCCAGCTGTTGAAACTGGATTTAGAGGGTTGCAGTTCCACACGTCTGGGTTTCATCCTTTTATTGTCATTCTCACACCTGGCATGGTTTAATCTCCGGATCAGCGGCATGGTCCTGTCACCCGTCCTTGGTTGGTTGTCTCTCTGTTTACTTGCTGATGGACTGCTTTTGCTTTCCAGGTGTTTCTACTAGAAAGCCTTATAGAGACTATATTTCTTGACTCCTTGAATGCTTGTTTTCTTCCTGAATTACAGTTTGGCCAGGTGCAACATTCTTGGGTTAACACTTTCTCTCCCTGAAGATTTGGTTAAGTGGACGGTTCTGAGAGCAGACCCATCCTTTTCCAGATCCTCAAAGGATTCTTCTCTTGGAAGATCAATACCTTTACTAGCATGTGTCTTAGTATTGACCATTCCATATCATTTTTTCTTGGTCCACAGAGTACTCCTTCTATCTATTGATTCAACTTGTCTCATTTCTGGAAAGTTTTCTTAAATTATATCTCAAAGTTTTTGTTTTGGTTTTCTTTTTCTGTTCCATTTCTTCAGCTCTCTACTTCAGAAACACCATTTGTGTGTTTGCTGGGCACGTTTTTCTCCATCTTCCCTGCGTGCTATTTGCCCTCTCCTGTTTCACGCGTGTGGTTTATTTCCATTATGCTTGCTCCATTTTTCTTCTTGTCTTCCATGGGCTCTGCTGAGTTGTCAGCAGATCTTTCTGCGGCGCTACCAGTCACGTGCCCTTCATTTCTCTGATGGCTTCAGTTTTTCATCCACTCTTCTTTTCATTTCTTCTTTTAGGGTTGCCTCTCTCTGTATTTCCTGAACTCCTGTAGCTTTGCTCTGAGGTTTTACATTAAAGAAGTAATTATGTCGTTAAGTTTTTCATGGGGCTTGTTTGGCCCCAGTCTTCATCTTCTCCATGGAAACCTCATTCTAGTGAGGGTTCTCCACTTACCATTTGTTTTCCTGTTACTTCCCTCCCCTTTCCAGTAACACTCTAAATGTGTTCTGTGCTTACTCATTTTTTGAAAAAAATTATGACTCATCTTGGAATGGGGTGAATTGTCCATGGGCCAGCCCTTTGAAGGAGTTCGATGCTGGCAAGCGCCGGGCCAGTGTTCTGGGAGAGCTAACCTCCTCTTGATTAATATAAAAGTTCTGCACACGGTATATTGTTTGGCACTCAGCTCTCCACATCCCCTGTTTGTTCGTTCTGCTCTATGTCTCTTGCTTCTCCACGTGACAAACAGAATCCAGGGGAGAATTCTTGACCCGCTGGTGTATCCAGTTCCCTGGTTCTGAACCCAGGGATCTTAGGTTTCATCCCTCTTGGTGTGTTGCCTGCTACATAGAATTGTAACCTGAAAGCTTTTTACACACTGCATGGCCACCAGCAGAGACGTTTTAGATGAGACTAACAATTAAATCAGTGGATTTGAGTAAAGTGGCTTAACCTCTGTCCTGTGAGTGGGCCTCATGTAATCTGCTGAGGTTCTGAGAGAAAAAAGACAGGTCCCTCTAGGAAAAGGAAAACCAGGCTGTGGGCTTGAGCTGAAACCTCAGCTCTTCCTTGGGTCTCCAGCCTGCAGTCCACCCTGAGATTCGGGACTTGCCGGCCTCTGCAATCGTTTGAGCCATGTCCTCGGGACGGATGCCTGTCTGTGCGCATGCGCACCCTGTTGGTTCTGTTTCTCTGGAGAGCCCTGGATAATACAGCATGCTTGAGGATGATCAAGGGTGTCACTGTGGGGATGGGGGTACTTAATGAGGAGGCAGATGGGCAGGAGACTGGACCCTAGAGGCCACCCAGAGCCCAATCACCAGGGCTCCTCAGGCCAGGGAAGGGGCCTGGGAACATGCCTCGAAGTGTGACGGACAGCGAAGCTGTGCTAGACTGTGGGCAACACAGCTTCTGCACAGCCCGACCTGCATTCATGCCTCCGGGCGATCCCTCCCACGTGGCCTCAAGTTGGCCGTGTGCCTTGATTTCCTCAAGGAAACGGAAGTGAGCAGTTCGTAGGTTTGGAGCTTGTCCTGTCTGGCTGCTCTCTGATTCCCCCGGACCACCTGGAAAGAAGCCTAGGGTAGCCTCACAGAGGCTGTGGGATGCATGAGGCTGAGGAGAACCTCACCAGCTCAGCCCCTGTCTTGAGATCTCCAATCTGACAATTTCCACTCAGCTCAAGCCAGGTCCCCTGCTCATCACGGAAGTCAGCCGAGTGAGTCTTCATTGGAACAACCACACAAATGACCCCTGGAATCTTGAGCAACCATACATGTTGGAGAAGCAGTGCCTTTCGGGCAGTTTACTGTGCGGGAAAGGCCGATTCTCAGCAAGCCAAGAGGGAAGAGCAGCAGAGGAAGAACGCCTTGGCTGCTGGAGTGACCAGCTGCCTGCCGGCGCCTTGGCACAGCGGCTGTGGGTGGGTGGGTGGGGGGGCGCGGCGATCATTCTGCATGTGCTTTTAAAAATTTACTTGACTGAAGTATAGTTGATTTCCAATGTCGTGTTAATTGCTGCTGTACAGCATGGCAACCCAGTTACACATGTACACATACATTCTTTCCCATTATGGTCTATCACAGGATATTGAATATAGTTCCTTGTGCTGTACAGTAGGACTTTGTTGTTCATCTATCCGATATGTAATAACTTGCGTCTTGTTGCTGCTGTTCAGTTGTTTAGTCGTGTCTGACTCTTTGTGACCCCATGGGCTGCAGCACACCAGGCTTCCCTGTCCTTCACACTCTACTGGAGTTTGCGCAAACTCATGCCCATCAAGTTGATGATGCCATCCAACTGCCAGCCCCTCCCACCCCCAACGATTCTGAATGTATTTGGAGTGGGAATTGCTGATGCTGATGGGATACAGCATCAGCAAATCCTGAAAATTCTGAAAGAGTCTGGAATACCAGGCCACCTGACCTGCCTCTTGAGAAACCTATATGCAGGTTAGGAAGCAGCGGTTAGAACTGGACATGGAACAACAGACTGGTTCCAAATAGGAAAAGGAGTATGTCAAGGCTGTATATTGTCACCCTGCTTATTTAACTTGTATGCAGAGTACATCATGAGAAATGCTGAGCTGGAAGATGCACAAGCTGGAATCAAGATTGCTGGGAGAAATATCAATAACCTCAGATATGCAGATGACACCACCCTTATGGCAGAAAGTGAAGAGGACCTAAAAAGCCTCTTGATGAAAGTGAAAGAGGAGAGTGAAAATGTCAGCTTAAAGCTCAACATTCAGAAAACGAAGATCATGGTATCTGGTCCCATCACTTCATGGGAAATAGATGGGGAAACAGTGGAAACAGTGCCAGACTTTATTTTTGGGGGCTCCAAAATCACTGCAGATGGTGACTGCAGCCATGAAATTAAAAGACGCTTACTCCTTGGAAGAAAAGTTATCACCAACCTAGATAGCATATTCAAAAGCATTACTTTGCCTACAAAGGTCCATCTAGTCAAGGCTATGGTTTTTCCAGTAGTCATGTATGGATGTGAGAGTTGGACTGTGAAGAAGGCTGAGCACTGAAGCACTGATGCTTTTGAACTGTGGTGTTGGAGAAGACTCTTGAGAGTCCCTTGGACTGCAAGGAGATCCAACCAGTGCATTCTGAGGGAGATCAGCCCTGGGATTTCTTTGGAGGGAATGATGCTGAAGCTGAAACTCCAGTACTTTGGCCACCTCGTGAGAAGTGTTGACTCATTGGAAAAGACTCTGATGCTGGGAGGGATTAGGGGCAGGAGGAGAAGGGGACAACAGAGGATGAGATGGCTGGATGGCATCACGGACTCAATGGATGAGAGTCTTAGTGAACTCTGGGAGCTGGTGATGGACAGGGAGGCCTGGTGTGCTGCGATTCATGGGGTCGTGAAGAGTCGGACACGACTGAGCGACTGAACTGAACTGAACTGATGGGACACAGATATGATGTCAAAGGTCTGGGCCTGAGGAGTGATGTAACTGACTTTCTTTCACATAAAATGAAGGTTTCATGGACAAATAGCTCATGGAAACCCTAGATCATAGAGAGTTAAATGATCTCTTTCACTGAGGAGGCTGTCCTGTGTTTAGCATGAGAGACTGGGCCACCCATCTCCAAGAAGGCCCAGGACACGGGGGCTCCTGCAGTGCCGTTCCTCCAGGGATGCCAGGGGCATTTCGGAGCAGCTGCTGGACAGCTGGCAGAGGTGCTGATGGCACAGAGGGGGCCCGTTGACTGGAGCTGGCCGTGGGTCAGGCACAGTCTTTCTGACGGCGCATGATGAAATGAGTGTTCTCAGGGTTGAGATACCTTATTCAGCCCCCGTGGCTGGTAGGCGGCCCCACCACACTTCCACCTGGGTCCTGTCCGACGCCTCAGCTCTGGTCTTCCTGTTACTCCACGTCCAATCTTGTTGAGGAAGACCTGGGACCCACTGTGTTCTCCTGGGTGTGGTAGATGGAGATGCTTGAAGTAGTAGCAGAGGAAGGAGCTTCTGCAAGATGACAAGAAAAGCAGCCTCTTCCTAAATGGGTGTCTTTCTTCAAGTCAGGGGAGGCTGGCAGGAAGCCACAGAATAGTCAGGTGGGATCTCCCAGGGTGCCAGGCCTCGGTAGGGAGAGAGCATCCACATCAGAAAGTGAGAGGAGAGTGACAAGGACTCCTTGCCTCACCTGCTGCTTCTGTCACTTCTCTGAGCAAACATTATCCCAACAATCTGATTCAGATTCTTCAGGACGGTGTCCAGGCCCTGGCTCGTTTCTGCGGCTGATTCAGGCTCTCACATCGCCTCTGTCCTTCCCCACAGGGACTCTCCGGTCCCCTTCGGACCTCCTGTGTCTCCAAGCTCTGCATTCACTTTCCGACCTTCATTATTTCTCATTTGCCATCTCTCCTCCTTGAAATGCTCATCTGATCTGACTTTGGAAACTAAATTATTTCAGAGTCCCTATTAAGAGATAGTGTCTCCACAGAAAACAAACATATGGTACCAAAGGAGAAAGGGAGTGAGGGATAAATTAAGAATTTTGGACTAGAAGATACAAATAATTGATTATAAAATAGATGAACAATGTCCTACCATATAGCATAGGGAACTCTATTCAATATCTTGTAAAAAACCATAATGAGAAATCACACACACACACACACACACACACACACACGCACACACACATATCTTAATTGCTTTGGTATACAGAGAAATTAACATAACATTGTAAACCAGTTCTACTCCAATAAAAAATAAAAATAAAAGTTACTGTCTCTGAAAGCTTTCCAGGCTATTGAACCAGACTTAATGACTCTCTTCCGTTTCAACGGCAGTTTCTCTCTACTCTTATATATTGCTTTCTGTCCCTGGACTTTTCCTGAAGTCTGTCTGACAGGCAAGAAACACTGTGCTGTGGGGGAGAGTACACAGCCTTGGAATCTGGTGACCTGAGTCTGAATTCAGGGGCCATCACATGCTGGCCTTATCACTTGGATGTCATTTAGTCTCTGAGGCTCAGTTTCCTTGTTTATCAAAGAGAGTTAATGTGAATACCTACAAAATAGCATCCCGTCAGTCTTCTCCCATAGATGGTGAGCTCTTCAGGGCAGGGAGGGCTCTTCTTTTTCCTATTCATTACTGTATTTCCAGTATCTAGTACAGACAGGGACTGCCTATAATAGGCTCTGGGTAAACATTTGAGGCTTACCTGTGGCTCAGCTGGTAAAGAATCCTTCTGCAATGCAGAAGACCTGGGTTTGATCCTTGGGTTGGGAAGATCCCCTGGAGAAGGGAAAGGCTACCCACTTCAGTATTCTAGCCTGGAGAACTCCATGGACTGTGTAGTCCATGGGGGTCACAAAGAGTCGGGCACGACTGAGTGACTTTCACTTCAAACCTTTGAGGGGTGAATGAATGAAGTCAAAAGCTGATTGCAAGCAACGACGTAGGTCACTGACATAAGGTGCTCGGCACATGGCCGGCTTGCACTCCCTGCAGTTAGCATCAGGCACTGATGTTAGTTCTCAGCTGAATGGGGCTACTGCTCCAGCTTCTGAGGATTCCTGGATACTGGAGAGCAAGCCTTGTTCACTGTTGTCTTCTCAGTTAGACCCTTCTGTGTGGTGAGTGTCTCAAGCCACTGAGTATAATTTCATGATCATTGCAACTGGAAACAAACCTTAGATAGAAACGAAACTCAAGATTCTGTCTTCTCTCTGTGAGCTTATGGCCATCTGTGTACACGTTATGCCACTGTGAGCCCAGCAGCCAGGTAACACGTACGTTTTATCGTGGAATAAAGGTTCACTGAGTGAAAGTGTTAGTTGCTCAGTCGTGTCCGACTCTTTCTGATCCCGTGGTCTGTCTGTAGAATTCTCCAGGCAAGAATACTGGAGTGGATGGTTATTCCTTTCTCCAGGGGATCCAGGAGACCTTCCCAACCCAGAGATTGAAACCAGGTCTCTTGTATTGCAGGCAGATTCTTTACTGCCTGAGCCACCAGGGAAACCCAGAGATTGACTAGTAGCTTACATTATTTGGGCACTTACTACGTGAGAGCCCTTGCGTTTATTTTATTTTTAACTTATTTTATCCTGACAACAACCTAATGAGGAAGTCATGTTACTCTTCTTGGTAGATGGACAGGAAAACAAAGCTCATGGAATCTTCTCAAGGTCACGCAGCTGGGAAGGGTGGAGCTGCAATGCAGACCCAGGTGATGTGAGGGCAGGATGTGAACAGGAGGGATCTGGCTCCTTCGTAGCAGGGGAGCATTTTATAGCCGCTGAGATACGTCTTAGAGCAGCGTTTGCCCAGGGAGTATTTGCATAATGACCAGCAGGATTTCAAGGTACCAGTTTTGGGTGGTGGGTGAAGAAGTTGGAAACAGCTGGCTTTGGCATCTGACATGGCTGGCTTTCCTCATTATTTGTGTTAAAGTGAAGTCACTCAGTCATGTCTGACTCTTTGCAAACCCCTGGACTGTAGCCCACCAGGCTCCTCTGTCCATGGGATTTTCCAGGTAAGGGCACTAGAGTGGGTTGCCATTTCCTTCTCCAGTCTGTGTGAAGACCTAGGAAAAATCGCTTCTCCCAGACTCAGCTGTTTTACTTTAATAGTGGACCCAGTATTGTCTACCTAACTGGGTGGTGACGAGTTTTGAACATGGTAATAGTAACAGCTTCTGGCCCAGGCAGGAAGCCCATGGAAGTTGGTTCAGTTGCTTCTAAGGGATCAACCCCCAGAGGAGCCCCACGTCCTCTGAGAAGCAGTCCTGTCTATGCTGGGTGCTGGACTCCACCCTTCCCTGATGAGCCCACTGTCACTTTCCAAGGGGGTTCCAGGATGCTGGAAGGAGGGAACAAGGACCTATCTGCTTTGTCTTAGGGCCACTTGGTTCTGCCTAGACTCATGGAGGCTGCCACGTGCCATGTGGCCTCCGCCGGCATTGTGGGCACCCCTCCAGCCCTCCTCTCCCCGTCTCTCAGGACGCTTGACCCTATCCAGTGACCCAGTCTGGGGACCTGCCTCTCCTCAGGGAAGATCCTGTACTCCCTTCTCCTTGTTGATAAAACCCTTGTGGCTTCTTTAAGCTTCTCTGGGAAAGTGGTTTTCAGAAGTTGTTTGCAAACATGAATCAACCAGAGCATTTGTTAAACGTACAGTACATGGTCCCTGCCCCTCCACTCTCAATCGGTAGGTGTGGAGTGAGGCTGCAGGTGTCTGGGTTTGTAATGAGCAGATGGTCTGAGCACCACCCCTAGAGAAATACTGCTTTGGGTGTGAGGGACCACCAGGACAGATGGTCACCCTAAATATATGTTAATTTGGGCTCTTTAGGATGCTTAGGGACCACCTACCTGGGTGTCAAGCAAGGTCTCTGATTCCCAGTTCCTATCTGCCTTATTTCCTAAAATCACCTGCCATCGAATACCTGGAAGCCACACTTAGCCCACTGATGGGGCCACACGATGGCCAATGGCTGGCCCTTGCTTACTGGGATACAGCTGTGGCGCTCTGCCCCCTCCAGGCCCCCTTCTGCTGCACGTGGCCCCATCGCAAGTGGGAGCATCTGGCTCCCGGCCCCTGCCCCACAAACAGGACATGTTGAAGTCCCCGTGCTGGCCCCTCCAGCCTCCCCTGCCCTTGGCCATGTGGGAAAGGGGGATGGCGTGACCTTTCCTGCAGAGAACAAGAACTGAGCTCTACAGAGCCCTGGTTTTCCAATTTGAGCTATTGCTGAGCCTGTAATATCTTCTCTGTTCATTGGAGGAGTCACTGCTCCGCCAGCTTCTAATTCATTACTCATTAAAGCAGTTTGAAGTCAGGCACAGTGTGTCCTAAAAGGTGCTGCATGAAACCAAATTAAATGTATTTCAGTGCAAGTGCACTCAGCCAGTTGCTCCCAAGAAAACCTGATAATTAGGACTCTAACTTGGTACGATGGTGTAATCTAGCCCAGAAAAGATGCTTATTATAGCCATGCCATTCACATAGGCATTTATGAAAATGCTTCAATTACATAGAAATATTTTAGGAGCATGTAAGTTGGCTCGAGCAATCAGTTTGGACTGAAGATTGGCACCCGGCATCTCAACCTCTGCCTCCATTTAAATTATTGCACGGTTTCTTTTTTCTTTCCTATTCTTTCTTCTTCCTCTCTTCTCTCTTTCTCATAAAATCATTCTGCTTTTTCTAGTTTCAAGCATAAATATTGGTGTTCTCACCTTTTGGGTTCTCCGAGTTAAAAAACGAGGCCTCCCTGGTGGCTCAGATGGTAAAGAATTTGCCTGCAATGTGAAAGACCTGGGTTCAAACCCTGGGTTGAGAATCTTCTGAAGAAGGGAGTGGCAACCCACTCTAATATCCTGGCCTGGAGAATTCCGTGGACAGAGGAGCCTGGTGGGCTGCAGTCCATGGGGTCACAAGGAGTCAGACATGACTGAGTGACTAACACACATGGTTAAATAATGGCATCCCATGAACAGTCACTGCATCAGTTGCCTTCGGTGCCAGGACAAAATGTCACTGGCCCCGGCAGGGTGACTTACACAACAGACGTTTATTCCTCTTGGTTCTGGGGGTTGGGCATCCGAGATCGGAGAGCCGGCGTGTCGTGTTCTAGTGAACATTCCCTTCCTGGACTCGGGATGGCCGTCTTCTCACTGTGCCTTCCCACGGTGAGGGCAAGAGTGTACTGTCCTCCGTCTGCCCCTCTCAGGGCACTGTGCCCGTCGCGAGAGGCCTACCTTCAGAGCCTCACCCAGCCCCAGTCGCTTCCCCAAGGCCCCACCTCCTAATGTTATTGCGCTGGGGGTGGGGCTTCAATATGGGAATCGTGGGGGGTGACACAAAGGTTTGGTCCAGGTCACCGCTTGGGGTAAGTCATGGCACATCCGGACGGAATGATCCACCCTGTAGATACCGCGTGGAAGATGAAGGCAGAAGACTCCTCCCAAACGCTGCAGGGCACTGTGGCTGGACCGGAGCCTGCCCCGGGAGCTCTGAGACCTTGAGCCCTCCTGTTTTCCCAGCACCAAGGAGCCCGGGTTGGCTGTGTGCCGGGCGCAGCCTGATGTGGCCACATCCTGGGGAGTGGGGCATCCCTGAGAGGGGGCGGGGGTCGCGGTGGGCCCTGTCTGCTCCACGGTGAGCCCACGTCTGCTTAGTTTCTCCCTCCGTCCCTGGGGCCTCTCCTCACTGCTCAGTCTTCCAGATGATTCCGGTGTCTGCAGCCATCTCCCTGTTGCACAGTAGAGGTGGGCCCCATCAACCTATCAGCCCTGGTCCAGTGGCTCAGACTCCCCGCCACCTGATCCATGGTTGGGGAACTAAGGTTCCACATGCCACGTGTTGTGGCCAAAAAGGGAAAATATCAGCCCTTACGTAGGACTTTTCTGAAAACTTGCAGAAAGATGTAGTTTCCTTCTCAGAATTTTTCACTCCAAGAGGACTCTGAGCATTTTTAGAGTCCCCACATGCAGACATGTGATTTTTTGGAGTAGTTAAGAAGCAATCAACCCCCTAGTCAGTGTATTAAAATGGCCTTAAAGTGGATTACACCTGACAGAGGCCTCCTGAAACCCAGGCACAGCAGACTCAGGCCCCTCGCATGGGGCCCGCAGAGGTGTCAGCGAGCTCTTCCCACCCAGCTTCTCGGGCCCACCCTGGTTTTCTTCCTGTGTCTCCCTGACGCTTCTGGCCCATAACAGGTGCCCAATTCACCAACTCAGCAGTGACCATGGGTGATCTATGTGAATATACCCCCAAACGAATGCTGGGTCTCGCTAAGGCAGCAGTCACTCCACTCTTTGTATGCAGACCTCCATGCTGGGTCTGAAACTATAGTGTGGCTGGCAGGTGGGTCGCAGTCTAGTGAGAAAGAAGGACCACTAAATGGGCTTGAAGGAGAGGGTGATGGACCCAGATGATGGACACACAGGTGCGAGGGAGCGTGGAGGTGAGTGGCCAGAGGCGTTCCTTCATTTGGCAGCTAAGTGGCTGTCACTGGCTGGACACACAGGAGCTTCAGCCAAGCCACTCAGATCCATCTGATGAGAGGCTGGCCCATGCTTCCAGCATGCGCTGTCTCAGGGCGGTGGCCTCCTGCCCAGCCTTCCATATTGAAGCTGACTGTGCCTGGGCGGGTCCTGCTGGGAGGCCGAGCCCAAGACCACAGCTACTTCCTAGTCCTCACTCTGAAAGACCGAGTCCTCCTTAGGGCAGTGGAAAACGCCAAGACACATTCAGTCTGGTCTCTGAAGAAGTCAAAAATGAAAAACCCAAGAGGCAGGAAAGTGTGTGGTCTTAGGTGCCAGAGCCTGGCGAGAATACTGCCACTTTGGGACTTGATTGGAGGATAACTTCCTGTGATGACTCCCTGTGATGATCAGAAACGTGAGCTCCTTGGTTCCCACGAAGAGCACCTGGGGAAGAAGGTGGAGGCTGTGTGGCAGGCAGAATACCAGAGCCAGAGGACCCCTTTCTCCGTATGGTTCCTCTCTGGTTGGGTTTCCAAGAGGCATCTCAGCACCTGGTAAAGAGAATATCCTCTGGAAGCCCAGGGCTAGGCAGTGAGGATGCTGTGCGCCTGCCCCTCTGTATCAGGCCCTTTCACATGAAAACATTTTTCTGATGTGTTGGCAGTTGCTATTTATTATATTTGTAAGTAGTCTTCCAGTCCCAGACCGAGGTCCCTCTGGTCGATTAGAAAGTTCATAAATATTGGTCATTGTAAGGACACATTTTATATTAATAAATTCATTGGCTGCGGCGATTCACCCAGAACTCTGTGCCCAGGTTTCAGGCAGGAGTCTAGCCTAAATTGAAATGCCTTGGCTGAAAGTTGCTCTAAAGCCGCTGTGAATTATTGTAAGTCTAACTCACTCCATGTCTGTGAGCGTACATCAGAAGGACCCACAACTGTATTTACAATAGTTTTCTTTTTCCTCGCGTGTGTTTAGTAGCAACAGTCTCCTTAAATCGTAGTGGCAGATCGCCAGAGGAGAGAGGCGGTAATGAGACTCAGTTTTAACCAGGGGAGTGCAGGACTGACAGCTTTCTGTAGCGTGTCTGGCAGTGGATCGAAAGGCAGGAGGCTGGCCGATCACCTTAGGTAACGAAGCAAGGGGAGTGATGGGACCACTGAGGAATCGGGCCCGGGAGGCAGAGGGAGACCGCGGACTCCTCGACATCCCCGGCTTCTCAGGTGAAACACGAAAATAGCTGCAAGTGGACCCAGGCGATACCCAGGTGGCAGGACACCAGGGTTTGCAAGGAGCCGACCCACGGCAGGACATCGGGCCCAAGGGGAGAGGGAGAGAGCAGTCTGAGATCCCTGGAGCCTCTGTGTCTTTTAGGAAGAATGTTTGCAGTACGTATTGGTAACTTGCTATTTTTTAAAAACATTTTTATTGGAGTGTAGTTGTCTTACAATGTTGTATTCGTTTCAGGTGTCCAGGAGAGTGACTCAGCTATGCATATGCTTACATTCATTCCTTTTCAGATTCCGTGGTAGGTTATATATATATATTATATATATAATATGATTATAGAATAGTGCATGGTATAAATGTGCCACGTTTTTGTCCATTCCTCCAGATCACTTGCCATTTTTGCCGCATCGCCTCTTTACTCTTTTGGATTCTGCAGTGTGAGATGGCCTTTGGATCTTTACGTGCTGCCTATTCAGATCTTTTACTGGCACTCTTTTCTCTCATCTGGACCATTTATGTACTCACTGGCACATTTTTTCAGAAAATAGGCCAAAAAAGACAACGTAATCCCGTCACTCTTAGGGGAACTGTGGATAAGCTGGATGAAGGGGAGCTTGAGTCCTTTGGCTGATGGAAACTTCGGAGATCGTCTTTGCTATTCAGCAGCCTCTGCTCCTTTAGTAGCTATAGGACAGATTTCATTTTCCTCATAAAGCCAGAGTTAAACTCCAGGTGGTCCTATTGACCCTCAAGAAGTGGGGAGATGGGATACAGTGGAATCCATTTATATCCTATTGTTACAAAAATAAAATGTTACTTCCCGATGCCTTGGGGGATAGGAGGCTGGAATCAAGAATCACTGGAGATTTCTGTATTTTCAATGAGAATGCAAGACCTCTGTCCCAGGAAAACACGTGATGACAAAGAGGGGCCCCCAGAAACCCATGGGCACCCGAATGTCCTCAGCAGAGATGATGTGAAGGTTGAAACTAGGATTTGCTTTTTCCTTTCAGTTTTACTGAGATGATAATTGACGTACAGCACTGTGTAAGTTTAAGGCATTGTTGCTATTCACTAAGCTGTGGCTGACTGTTCTGTGACCTCACGGGCTAGGGCCCGCCAGGCTCCTCTGTCCATAGGATTTCCCAGGCAAGAATACTGGAGTGGGTTGACACTTCCTTTACCAAGGACTGAAATTTTTATATTTCCAATAGGAGGTCGACATTCAGGGGATGAGAGCAAAAGGGAAAAAGCAGCCTATTCCCGTTAGCAGTGGCAGAAAGGCACCTTTCAGACCTCCCGGTGGCACAAAAGGAAACACGAGGCCCGACGAGCACGAGGCAGGCGCACTCACGCCGCTGCCCGCGCCGTGTTTACCCGGAAGCAAGGGATTTCCATGGGATTTGCTTCGTGGCTCTTGTCTTCGCCCATAGATCATGTTGAGCTTATGGAAGACTGATCAGTTTCAGTTCATGTTAAAAATTAGTTCAAGACCATTTTGGAGAAAAATAGTCCTTTTCTGCTATTTCCTAGTAATGACCTGACATCCGAGCAGCAATCTTTCTCTCGCTTATACTCCTCGGCTCCGTGAGAAACTCCCCTAATGGGTTAGATTTAGCATTGTCACCCTTGAAATTAAATGCTGGTGTTTAAAACTTCATTTTTATAAGAAGAACTTGACATTCATAATTTTTATAACTTTGATTAAATAACTAAAAATACATTATTATTGGGTTAATAATTACTCTAGGTATGTTCAGATTTTTGACCATTTCACTGCACTATTATGGCACAGAAGCAAAATTTCACTCATATATTTGACTTAAATGGCAGTCTTTAGGGATTTGAATCAGAAATTATAAGTTCTACTGCAATTTACATGTTAAGTTCGGTAACCCCGTGATAGTTCAACCATTTGTTAAAAAAACAGTAGGTGGCCTGTGGTCTGATTTTCAATGAATAATTTTATTTTACATCCAGCACAAGGTCCAGCTGAATGTTTCATTACATTAAAATTTCACCGAGTGACATAAACCTTGTAATTAAAAAAGCGCTAACGTTTCATAGAGTGTGCCCAGATAATTTTGGAAAACATTCACCTGTTCCTTCCAGATGTGGCTGAGCACAGAGATGTTGTCACACCACATCCTTGGGTATATTTCCTTTAAATTATTTAGCTGGGGTTTTTTTCCCCCTTTCCCAACTAGGTATCTTAAAGAATTCAATGGGAATGAGGACTCATGTGATGACTTATCACCGGACTTCAGAACATACTCCAAAATCTCTGAAGCCTGGGTTCACGGCTCTGTACTGTGGCTCGTTTTGTCGGATGCTTTAGCATTGTTTTCAGATAGCTCACAGTCTAGTATTGTTGCCTCGTTCACCTCACATCCGTTTAATTAGAAGTGCTTCTCTGGCATGCCTTAATAAAGGGTGGAAAACAGCATTCCGCAGCAGTTACCTGTCTCTTGCAAGAAGTCTCAGAATTACCCATGCCATCTGAGATCCCAAAATACCCATCTTGCCCACGGGCACCCGTAGGGTCTGCAATGTACTGACATTATTCTTAGACACACTGCCTGGGACTTCTAGGAACGGTGTCCCAGCAACGACCAATCAGTATCCACCTACGAACCAGCGCCACCGTCTACATCAGGGCAGGGACCACTACTTATGGGACACATTGAAAAAACCACATTACTTTCTGTGTTCAAAGCAGAGGGGGAATGAAAGAGACAGCCCACAATGCCACCTAGCCATTCACCAGTGGAGAGAGCTCCTGGCAGCACAAGAAAGGGCCATGCGGGCTCAGAAACACCGCCTGTCAGAGGGCACGGTGCTTCTCTGTGGGTCTGGAAAACAGTCTTCGAGCCCCCATCTTTGGGGACCAGATACAGGGCTATTTCCTAGTGCGGAGAAACCCAGACCTTTTGTGTCCTTGTGGCACTCTTTGGATATTATTAGATGTTTCTTGCTTTGCATATGTGTGCTTATTTGTGTGTGTGTGTGTGTGTGTAGGCGGCAAGAATAATTTTTTTTTCTTAACACGAGCTGAATTGTTAGTACATGTGGCCTGAGGCTTTTAAAAGGGAAAAAATAGTTGTACACATTGAGATCTGTGGATGAAAGCTCAGAGCAGCTGTAGCGTTCACTCTGCGTGGGCGCGTTGCCCCAAACAGGCTTGGTTTCTGCAGCACCTGGTGGAACCCTTGGTGTATCAGCCTGCACTGTGTCTGCCAGCGTCTCTTCACCACATGCTGTCCCCTGACTGCCACTAAAGTGCCGTGGACTGGGCTGTGAGTTCAAAGGGAAATAGGGACAAATTAGAAAGCCATGGACTCCCACCCGGGTAGCCACAGAATGAGCCGCCTCATTGAAGCAGCAATAGAGCTAGGAGAAGGGAGTGGCAGTCCACTCCAGTGTTCTTGCCTGGGAAATCCCATGGACAGAGGAGCCTGGTGGGCTGCAGTCCATGGGGTTGTGAAGAGTTGGACACGACTGAGCGACTAAACAGCAACAAAACAAAGTTAGATCAGTGGAAAATGGACGGGAGCCTCCCTGGGTGAGGTCTGTGGCCTTCTCTTTCACCAAAAGGTAAAAGAACAAAAGCAATATCTACCAAGTGAAGAAAAAAACAGAGAAAAAGAAACTCAGACCTGGTGCCTGCCTTCCTGGCTGCAGAGGCATCCCTCTTTGATTTCCCTTCTATTTCTTCGAGATGTTTGGTGATGAATCCATGAATCCTTTTGGAAAGATATTTTTCTCTTGGACCCTACCAAATCAGGACAAAAAAGCATTGAATATTAACATACAGAAGACAGTTCAACTTCTTTGAAGTAGGGGACGTGCGGAAATACCTCAGAAATAAAAGTTTTTTTTTTTTTTTTTTTTTTAAGAATGAATGGAAATCTCAGTGTCTGGTTTGAATCTGAAGTATCAGGGTCAAGTGTCAAGGCAAAGGCCCCCAAAGCAGTGGGTCCTGGACACAACCTGAATCAGCCCAGGAAATTAACATTTAACATTAACATTTAAACAAGAAAGTCTATAAGGAGCAGGGCTGCAGCCATTTCCTCCCATTGAGTTAAAACCCAGTATGAATGATGATTTCACAGGAAATCCCTTGAATAGACAGCGGCACCAAAATACCACATTCTGTAACAATCCTGTGCTATCGTAACTGGGAGATTTTCACAGCGGAGACGGCGAATGGCCTTCGGAACACCACGCAAACTTGTCCCTTTCTTGTGCGAGCGTTAAAAGATCTGTTTCTTTTTTTATATCTATCTTTCACCACCACAGATCTTCTCCATTAGAAAACTCTCCTTCCATCCTTTTCGCCAGAAATTTTCTTTTTAAATTTTATGTATTATTTCATTCGGCCTTTTTTCTTTCCCAGGCTTTTGGGTAGACCCTCTAGGGAAGAGCTGCGGACCTGGGTCCCATGAAGGGAAGTGAGCAGTGGGCACTGTCGTGTGAACACACTCAACTGCTCTGGGGCAACACGAGCCTGTTTTCAAGAAAGTGCCTTTGGTCCCTCTGGGTGTCTCTGGGGGGCTGGTTCTGTCTCTTAAGAAGTCTTCATGCACAAGAAGAGTTTGGCCTTCTGGGCAGGAGGCAGGGCTAGCAAGGTCTTTCTGACCATCATGAAGACAGTCAGGTTTGTCTTCTGCACAAGGACACTGATTCGAGGTCAGTGGCCACAAGACATCTAACACATTTTCCGTCAAGGGTTTCTGGCCACTTTGTGGGTCCAGATCACTGTGGGCTTTTTAATCCAGTGTTATTCTTGTCATCATGAGTAACAGTTCCTGCCCAGAGAGAGGAAATTCCTGTGAAAGATGACCAAGTCTTAATGGTACCATTAAAACTTTTGCAGATTGGGGAATCTCTGGTGAAATTGTTTGTTTTTTTTTTTAATTGTAGTATGGTTGATTTATACTGGTGTGTTGATTACTGCTATATAGCAAAGTGATTCAGTCACACATACATCCATATACATTCTTTTTTAAAAAATATTCTTTTCCATTACGGTTTAACAAATCAGTCATTATTCGTCACCTTATGATTTAAAAAAACATTTGCTGATGACAAACAGTGAATAACAGTAATACTCCAGAATCCTGTATTTATCCTGTATTTATATTTAAGGTAGACTCAATTTAGGACTTGAGTGTTTCTGGTGAGAATCTTCCTTAAGCCCTAAAAAAATTTACTGTCTTTCTTATTTTTCTATTCTCTCTTTCTCATAAAATTAAACAAAGCTAAGAACCAACACACATAAATGAAACACCCTTATAGGGACATGCTTGGAGCATACTTTTTTGGAAGGAAGTCATCCCAAATGTTTCTACCTTGTCCGCTTTGTTTTCCTAATGCAGAATATTCAGAATATAGAGTGGTTTAAAGCCTCGAATAAACGATACATGACTGTCATAAGCACCCGAGAGACTTTACCTAAATCACTGTGCTAAGTGTTCGAAGCTTCTGTAGCTTCCACAGGAAGGAAAAACACACCATCAAAAGTGAAAAGCAAATTAATTTAAAAATATGCTGGCGACTTTACTGGACTATGTATTCTCTCGGTTTCATCTATATTTACATAGAGTGTGAGCCCAATCCTGAAGGCCTGTGCAAGTTACATTAAGTGGTGGCTGAGAGGGAAAAATAACCTTTAAAAACTGAATAAACTGCGAGACCAGCACAGACTGCAGGCTTCATGGCATGCCCGCATGTGCAGGAGGCATTTCTGTTCAATTTGGCTGAATGGTTTCTCATTAAAAAAAAAAAAAAAAAAAAAAAAACCAACAAAACAAACCACCCTCTTTAGTTTCACTTTGTAGATATCTTTTCTA
Source organism: Ovis aries (assembly GCF_016772045.2). Lineage (NCBI taxonomy): Eukaryota > Metazoa > Chordata > Mammalia > Artiodactyla > Bovidae > Ovis > Ovis aries. Next base: position 47,985,788 of record NC_056075.1, on the reverse strand, counting down.
GGGAAGGAAAGAAACCCCTCTAAAGCAGAGGCGGTTTATCTCATGGTGTTTTGAAACAGTTTGGTTCTGTAGTTTTCCTGTGACCACCTCCCCTCCCCACCCCACCCCCACCAGATTTTCCCTGAGGCCAACAATTTTATATCCAAAGTAAATCTGGCTAAAATTAAGAAATGGAGCATACAGCTGCCCTTACTCGTGGCCCACAGATGTTACCAAAATCTGATTAAAAAGCCCTTAATCTCCTGCTGCACCTTTTCATTAGTGCAATAATCTTTTTTTTTTTTTTTTTCCCCAATCTCTAGCAGAAGCGAGGAAGGAGGAGGAGAAAAGGAGATTTTGATCATCCGCGTCGCCTGCAAACGTGCATGGATCCTGGCGGGGAAAATGAGGGGTTGAGGTAATCCATGTGCTGAAATATTTTTGCTTCTTTTTCTAGAAAATGTGCAATTTGGTCAGGCAGAAAAAATTGAACAGAGCCTTCCAAGCAATAAATCACTGGATTGCTGGTGACATTCATACAATGCGGATATAGTGTTAACTGTATGAGTCAGCCAGCCCCCCCAGCACCCAGCCTGTCCCTAGGAGGTGACCTTGTGACGGTGCGGTAATCAATCATTCTGGCGTAGGACACACTGTTTTTGTTTAATATTACACTATTGAATGTATAGTAAACAAAGTGTAGAGGAAATTTGGAGCCCGAGCGCTGTATAAGGGATGCTGTAATATGGTTGCTGCCTGCGGAGATCCCCCGACTGCCTGGAGGCTGTGAACAGGAGTTCACCAACTTCCATGCCGGGCACATGGGCTGCTGTCCCTGCTGCGGAGCGCTGAGCACGGAGCCGGTCGTTAACATTTTAAGGGGAATAAAATCAGAGCTTGGCAGAGGCTGCAGACACAATTCGCAGCTCTCCTTTGGAAGATATTTTTGAGACTCATCTCTTCCATCTTTCTGTGGTTGGTTATTCACACTTCCCTTCAGCATTCTTGTGACCCAAAGACTTGGAAAGAAGGCATTTCGAGATTAGAAACGCAAATTCAGGCCTACATCTCAAGTCCACACCACACTCTCCCCCTCTCCGCACCCTGCCCCAGAATATTCTGGAAGGAAAATGAACCAGGAACTGGGTTGAGCCTTTTGCGTGTTAATACAGACCGGCTCCTCCAGGCCTCAGGCATTCCGTACGGAGAATCTATTGTCTTTATAGTGAGTTATACACACATAAAACAGGGACACAGAAGTGGGAACACGGGGCCTTATTAACTGGCGGTGCTGTTATTTTCAGTGTGGGCTGCTCCCTGGCCAGGCTGATGCATGGCGTTCATTGCTGCTGATGAGACCCAAATTAGATCGAGGAGATTTTCAGAGAGAAAGAGGTTGAAATACATAGCTCATGGATAAGTAAAAGGAACCTCTTTGTTTCTCAGACTTTCAGCATTTCCTCCAGGTGTCAGTCCTTTTGGACAGGATGTGGCAAGACATATTTTGATAGTGTTTGTTAAGAACACACCGACACACCTTCCTTAGAAAGTCATGGGATTAGATTTGTTTGGGTTGCAATATCATCAGTGGGGACTGTGAGCCTAAGTTAAGGGGGAGAATTGGCCTCTTAACACACAGAAGTAGGGGACTTTGCACAGTCCCCTGAAGTGGCACGTTTTAGTTCACATCACATCCAAATGTTTTCTCCCCCACATACTGGAGTTTTCCCTGTTTTTCATGGGAAATCAGCAAGTCAGAAGCAGGCAGCTGATCTGCACAATGTGAGTTCTGGGGCCTCTAGATGAGCATGACAATCATAGAATCCTAAGGAAAACAATGGTGGAGGATTTGAAATCAATGTTGTGAAATGTATTCAGAAAGATAGACAGCCACACATTTCCCACGTGGGCGTGGAGCTCATTTCCGTCGCTGGAAATGAGGTGCCAGGATGCCACGTGTAGGGTCTCCGGGAGCCCTCCATGAGCAGCAGTGTTCCTCTGGGGGCAGATATGGCGAAGCCCCTTCTCACACAGGACTCTGGAGGGAGGAACATCGCTCATAGCAGGTGCTGGGTCTCAAGGAAATGGAGAGATGGTTGGACAATGCTAAGAAAAGTCTGGAAAAAGGGACTCAGAGGCCACGCGTGTTGATTGCACCTGCTGAGCAGGATTGGCTTGGCTAGGTCAGGGTACACCCCGTATTGACTTAAACAAGTGGAGATGGTTTGGTCAGCTTTTGACAGCAGATCAGCTAAGACTGGCTATGTGTACGTGTGTGTGTGTGTTTAAGTAAAGCTTGTATTCAGCCAGAAGGGAGCCTGACTTCAATTTTATATCCAGTATCTCTAGAAGAAACAGCATGCAACAGATTTGCCAGTAGGAGGGAGGGTGGAGGAACTTGGCAATAGGGATAAATGATGCCTTGTCTGGGACCGGAATTACCTCTGGGAAGCAAGGACAGAGGCTGGGGAATGGAGGGAAAATATATGAGGGGCAAGGACAGGCACATGCACACACATGTGTACACACAGGCACGCTAGGCACACACGCCAGGCACACACACACACACACCAGGCACACACAGACCATGCACACATACCATGAACACACACCAAGTGCACACATACCATGCACACATACACCAGGTGTACCCACGCCACGCACACACACACACAGTGGGATATACACACATGTATCAGGTGTACCCATGCCATGCACACACAGCATGCACACACATACACGATAGGATGCGCACACACATACACGATAGGATTCACACACACATACACGATAGGATTTGCACACACATACACGATAGGATGCGCACACATGTATATGCTTGCACAGTAGGCATACGCAATAGGCACACACACCATGCACATATACCATTGCACACAGCATGCACAAACACACACAAGTGGCCTACTCTACACTGTATAGACTTTCTCTGGCACAGCCCATGGTAGCCACAGCAGGTGGCCCCGGGGGCAGGTGGAACCGGCTGGTACCTGCCTCTGGCGGGTCTGGAGAGGACACAGGGGACACACATAGCCCCTGCTTCCTCCCTTTTGAGGTGCTCCTGGAGCCCCAGGAGCAATGTTGGGTCTGACTTTGTTGCTCAGTTGCTTAGTTGTGTCTGATTCTTTTCGACCCCATGGACTGCATCACGCCTGGCTCCCCTGCCCTTCACCATCTCCTGGAGCTTGTTCAGACTCATGTCCATTGAGTCAGTGATGCCATCCATTAACCGTCTCATCCTTAGCTGCCTCTTTCTCTGCCTGCCCTCAATCTTTCCCAGCATCAGGGTCTTTTCCAATGAGTTGGCTCTTCGCATCAGGTGACTCTGTTAATCCCAAACTGAAAAAACTCTGTGGTCAGTCAGTATGTGTTCTTTCAAGATAGTCTTTGAGGAAAGAAGCCCATGGACTGTTATAAACTGTAAGGAGTGAAACCTCTTGAAAAGCTCTCTCACTTGGAATCAGCAGTATCTACATATTTTCCGTGCTGAGATCTGTGTGTGGTGTGTCCTGGACTTGCAATAGGAGATTTTGTCACCTCTCTGACTAATTGACTCCTTTATGAGAAATACTGGTATTTTAAATATGTTATCCTTGCTCTCAGCACTTTTTTCTTGTTGCTGAACCTTCCTAAGGCAAAAGTTGTTCTAGGCATCACACCTCAATATGCAATCCTATTCTTGAAAAAAATGATACTATTCACCCCAGCAGGGGTGAATTCAGAGCAAGTGGTCTTAATATGCAGCAAGAAATCTACAGAATCCAATTTGCATTGCTTTAGCTGTGCTAAAATTCCAGTCTCCGAAGGATAAATGCAAAAAAAGGGAGTCTATCTTTGTGTGTTTAATTATCTGACTTTTATCTAGCAAAGTTATAATTGCTACAATGAGCATTTAAAATATTTTGGTCAAAAGCAGTGAGCATTTTTTCAAATTACTCATAAGAAAACTATTTGAGCAAATAAAAAACATGAAAAAAATAAGACCAGAGAAATTCATTTTCTGGAATGGTTAAAATGAGAGGTAACATAAATTATTAGCATCTCGTGATTCTGTTTAATCCACCAACATTCCCAGAAGCCCCATACTTAATACAAACATATTTATGTAGTTTTTAGAAGCAGAAAGTTAAAGTGTGGGACAGAATGCCATCTCCTCTCACTAAAGGATATCCGTTGCAATTACAGGTAAAACTGCCATCTTCTCTCACTAAAGGATATCCATTTAAATTATACTTAAAACTGTACAGTATTCATTCAAAGGTCTAATGCTGTATTTAAAAGGAAAATTCAAAATGTAAGATTCATTGTTTTACATGGAAGTTCTTCATAAACAGTAAAAATGGAGTGTCTGTAAAAATGCATTGTTTTCAACCTTATGGGGAGAAATGAATGTTATTCTTCAAATTTGCTTTGCCTTTAAATGTGTGGAAGGACTGGGCTCCACTACAATGCCACTCCAGAAGCAATTTATTGATTTAAAATAATAGTAATGTGCACTTTCGAATCTTACCTCTGAAGACCTTGAACATGAAATATTCCAAAGAAAACATCAAGAAGAGACATATGACTCCAAGAGAGCAATTTGTGAATTTGTTTCCAGGTCCATTTATTATTTTTTCTTTTGTGGGGGGAGGGGGAGTGGGCTGTGTGCGTTCTAAATATCTCTCACAAATGTTTGTTCAAGGAATACAATTCAGACCTTCAAAGAACGCACACGAATGAAGGACTTTGTACAAGAACGAAATATTTGTGCATCTCAGGTAGGAGACAAACAAAAAAGGCAGGGCAACGTGTTTAGAGGTTTTAATCTTTTGTTTCATCAAGGCAATCGTCAAGCCTACTGTCATGCACCTTCAGAACGAAAACCAGAGGACTGCAGAATAATTTATTTTGTATTAAGAAATGCATTGATAAGCTTTATCAAGGATCCCCATTTTCACTAGTTTTTGTAAATGCCAAAGATACTCCTTTTGCATTAAATAAAACAGGGGAGAGACAGAGAGAGAAGTCCCCTGACAGGTTACCTGGAATTCAACATACAAAGACTCTCAGAGCCGTGCAGGTTCCTTTGCAGAATCACATTACCTACCTATTGCAAAGCTTCAGGTCTGTGGGGAATGCTCATTTTCGCTCCAGTCCCGTCCCCGGGTCCCACCTCCTGGAACAATAATGGGTGTCAGGTAGAGTTTGGAGGAGATAGGATTAAGCTATCACCCCCCCTGCGGTGTGTTAATTTATTGCTTCAGACATTTTCATATCTGATTCATTTTCACCCACTCCGCTGCGGCTGCACAAAGTTCTCGGGCTCTGCCGGTCCAAGTGGCCCTGGAGTGTGAATTCTTGGCACCAGGAAATGGCTTTCTTCACAGCACACGGCGCAGGTACGACCCTCGGAGGGTACAGCTGTGCTCGCCCCCAGAGCAGGGAATCGCTGTGGCCCCCGGCACACGCGCCAACCCGGGCACGAGGCTTAGGTGTGACACCAGCCCCAAAAGAGGGGCTTTTTAGTAAACAAGAAAGGAAATTGTGCTGCCACCGCAGCTCCCAGTGCTAGACGTCTTTAGGAAATGGTGTGATTTCCTCGAGAAAAATACAGGGTCACAGCTGCTTGGAATTTACATCAGAAATACCATTTTTGTTCCGCGAAGATGAACCTGCTGGAGAGGTGTTTGTTTCTGTCTGCAAAGGATGCCCTCGTGTCTCTGCCTCTCTCCAGCTTTGCCCCAGGCACAGCTGGCTGTGTGTTTGGGGTGGGAGCAGGCAGACCTCCCAGGAGTCCAGACAGGGAGGGCTTGGGGAGGAGACAGAGCTGTGCAGGGTTATTCTGCTCCTCTCAAAATTCCTTTAGGCGGATTTTTAAAGAAGACTTCATCTGGACAGCTCCGTGGGACCAGAGAAGGAGGAGATGTTTGCAAACGAGAAGCGAGGCGGGTGGAGCCCAAGTCACAACCCGGGAAGCATCGGGAAGCCATCTGTGTCTTGAGGGGGATGACGGCACTTCCTGTCTGTCCACCTCCCTTTGCGCACATCTCCCAGGGAGAAAAAAACAAAAAAGCCAAGTTTCTGATAAAAGCAGCTCATGAGGCTCCTGGGCGAGGGGAGAGGCCTCTGCTCCCTTCCTCTGCAGAGGTGGGGGATGCACAGCTTCTGAGGACAATCACAGGGACTAGACTTCTCTCCATCAGCACCCCTCTCCTTACAGACTGAGCTTACAACTCACCTGGGAGAGCTAGGCAGAAAATCTAGCTTGGTTTTATATCGAAGCCTCTTACGTAAAAAGCTGGCAGAAAACTGGAGCAAAATTTTACTTGTTTTCCTTCGATAAACAGACACAAACCCTCATCGTTCTAGGAGCAGTGGTGACCGCACGGCTCGGGGGTGTCTCTGGGTCTTCCTCTTGGGCCACTGGTTTGAAAACTCAGACCATGGTTTTCATTAGCACACGTCTGGCTTGCTAGTTAGGAGGCAATTGCCCAGTCACATGTCAGGAACACAGACCAAGCACTGTCTAACATGATGGGAAAACGAAAAAGGACTCAGAAGCCCTGTTTTTGGTGGTGGTTGTTAAAATTCCAGTGGTCCTGTGAGTGTGGTGATAGCAGGGCAGGTGCCCGGTCCAGGGCGCAAAGCACAAGAGGGCATATATACATGTAGTATACATACACCTGGCATCTATGAGAAATTAGGTCCTGCATAAAGCAAGCATTTAGAAAGTAACCAATTATCAAAGAACAAAATGCGATTCATATGGAGACACATGGCCTTCAGCTGAGCAGCTTAAATGCTTTCACTCACTGGTCCAGGCCAAGGTAGATCCAGAAGTCCTCTCTTCAACTTTATCGAATTTCTACAAAGATGGCAGGCTAAAGTGATTTTTAACACTTATCAGTTGGATTTATGATTTCTGTGTCATCCACCCTGTTTCTGACATTAGGAAATATTCACACGAGGGAATTCAACAACTTTTTTTTTTTTTAACTACACTTTAAAACATTTCAGCCTCTTCTCTTTCTGAAATCCATAAATGGCTAATTTAATCTCAGTCATACAACTGAAATCTGTGAGTTTCATCTGCTAATTGTCTGGCAGCGTTTTGATGTTTTAAATCATGATGATACAGCGCGTGGCCAGGACCCCGGCTTTCACGGTGGAGATCGACTCTGGTTGGAGGCCCTGGGCTTGCCCTGGCTTTTTCGGTAAAAACATAAAATCTTTACCTTGGGAGCTGCAGTGTAGATGAGGCCGCATTTTGTGAATGCTGTTTCTGCAACTGAAAGAATTAGGAAGGCTTGTGGCCACCAAGCCAGCCGGGCCCACAATCGGGAGACCCAGATCTATTGGTCACCCATAGAGTTTGGGAAATAACTATAAGATGTCCCCAAAATGTTAAAAAAGGCAACTTCTATGGAAAGGATTTTTAACAATATACAACACCAGTTGTGCCTTTTTTTTTTTTTTTCCTGTTGAAGAACTCTCCATAATCATCTCTCTTTGATTTTACAGCTGGAAATAAGGAGTCTAAAATAGCTCACTGCTGTTTTTCAGCCTTTCAAAATTTGATAACAAGCTCAATTTCAGCATTTGTAACAAAGATGGCTGGGTTGATCGGAAGTCAGATGGGTGGTGTGACTTGGGAGGGGAGGAGAAGGAGCCAGATATGTGTGTGTGTGTGTGTGTGTGTGTGTGTGTGTGTGTGTGTAAAGCCATCTTTCTCACTCCTTCTCCCTCCTCACTCTCCAGCTAATTAACAGCACGCCTGTTAGCCGGCTATATTTTATCTGCGACTTAGGGGCTTGCTGCGGTTTTCCGGGAGGCTGCTGCTGATGGAGCCGAACGTCTGTGTGTCTGGTTACGATGCAACGGCTCGGCACAGCGGGGCCAGCCTGTGGTACCTCGCGTATCGACTGTGCATTGGCCCTGGATGTTTCATTTCATATATCATTCCCAACTCGCAGGGCTGTTTCCTGAAGTCAAATAGCCCTCTCCTTCACGCCCATTCTCACAAATCATTTTGTAATCCAACTCCCCGAGCCGCGTGAGGACGAGGCAGAGCAATGGAAGACGCGGTGGCGGCAGAGCTGCTGGGACCAGCCGGCCCGGATGTGGAGGAATGTCTCAGCTCCCTACCTGCCAGCGTGGGCACGCCACGGGCCACCTAGGCTGCGCTGTCATTTCAATTTTTCATGTCAACGTGACTGTGGCAGGAGATGGGGTTGGGGGACGGAATGTGGGCTCAGCGGGGCCCCTCTGTCTTAGCCTCTGGATCTCTGCCTTGGGAACTCAGCTTTACCACAAAGCTTTGGGCTTATTTGGGCCTCAAATCCAAAAATAAAGTTCAAGACATTGGATGGCAAGATAGACCACCGAGACAGACCCCCTCCCCACCCCGCCACCACAACCCTAGTGCGTGCTGCTGTTACTAACCAGTCTTGGGCAGGTGGTCACCACTGCAGCCCCGGGGCTTTGGAAGAAGTGGCGGCTGGACCCCAGGAGAGGGTTTGCTGTGGGCTCTGGGAGTCCGCCACGGTCTGCCATCTTGGAGGCTGCAGGTGAGCTCCCTGCCTGGGCTCAGAGCTGGGCGGCCAGACGTCCACTCCTGTGCAGGCTGGGGATGCTCTGGGCAAGGTTACACAGCTCAGTTCCCCAGTCGACTCTTTGTGACTCCATGGGCTGTAGCCTGCAAGGCTCCTCTCTCCTGGGATTCCCTAGGCAAGAATACTGGAGTGGGTAGCCGTGCCCTTCTCCAGGGGACCTTCCGGAGCCGGGAAATGAACCTGAACCTCCTGTATCTCCTGCCTTGTAGGCAGATTCTTTAGGCCTGAGCCACCTGGGAAGCCCATGGGCAATGCTAGCTTCCCTCTGTCTGTATTTATTTTTAATCCAGGTAATTCTGAAGGAAATCAACCCTGACTATTCATTGGAAGGACTGATGCTGAAGCTCCAGTACTTTGGCCACGTGATGGAAAGAGCCAATTCATTGGAAAAGACCCTGATGTTGGGAAAGACTGAAGGCGAAAGGAGGAGGGGGCACAGAGGATGAGATGGTTGGATAGCACCACCAACTCAACGGACATGAATCTGAGCAAACTCCAGGAGATAGGGAAGGACAGGGGAAGCCTGGTGTGCTGTAGTTCATGGGGTCACAGAGAGTCAGACACGACTCAGCAACAAAACAGCAACAGTAATTTGTTTTTAATATTTTGCACATATCCTTTTAAAAGAAGTATTAAGAGGAAACCACAGCAGAGTAAGAAGATGAGCCTTACTCACGCCTCTCCTACCATCAAATATTAACAACTAGTTACACAAACATCTGTAATTGCTAAAGCCTCCAACACTCACTTACACTGAGGAGTCCACGGTGTTCAAGGAGCTTAAACATGATGTGCCATGCTAACCCAAGTATACCAAATACAGAAGATGTTTATAGAAAAGTACCAATTTGGTACAAAAAGAATAAAATTTTAAAAATAGGTTAACATTTAAAGTTGATTTTTCCTCCATCCTCCTATTAATTGGTTTGGGGCCTGACATACAGTGGTCTCCATGGGCTCAGCTCTGGAATTCTCTGACTGGGAGGGCTGATCCCCTGACCCCCCTCCAACCCCGTGTCATCTGGAGTGTGAGGCGGGAAGATGAGGGTTCACGCCACCAGGCTCTGTCCCTGTTTCCCAGACATGCTCATGATGCTAAAGGCCAGGTGCCTGCTGGCCCTGCATCACGTCAGCACAGCTTTCCTCCGCTGAGATGCTCACAGTTGGCAGTCTCCGTAACCCACCTGTTATCCCCGCAGGAATATTCTACTCCCCTTGCCTGCAGTGGGCTCCCTGAGGGCAAGAGGGTGACTCCTGGGGGAATCCTGGGATCTTAAATGTGACCCTGCCCTCTGCCCCATAGAGGCACCCCCTCACTTCCCAGGATACTGCAGAAACTAGAGAGAAGCTATGTTCGCCTTCCTTGTGCAGAAGAAACCAAGGCCCAAGGAGGTGATGGGTATCCCTCTGGAGCTGAGGAAGAACAGGCCTGGGTCCAGAGAGAGACAGACACTGAAATTTCCTGGGTGCAAGAGCGCGGCTTCTCCCAGACCTGTCAACCCACGTGGCAGTGACGATGGCCCTTCAGCCACGTGTCAGGTCCAAGGAGTCAGAACCCCTGCCTTCCCCACCTGCACCAGCCTCACCTCCCCTACACCCCAATCCCATCCTGAGCCTCAGCGAGGGGACCGCCTCTCCAGTGCTCTGCATTCCGACCCGGGCTCTGGATCTCAGCCCTTATCCTGCTTCCGAAAGGAGGATATTGTCAAGGTTTGTACTTTAGCTTTTTCTTTCTTTCTTCTCTATTTTGATATTATGGCATACTGTCCTTTGGAAAGAAAACCACATTTATTTATATACTACATTTTCAAAGAAAGTGCCATGGACCTTGAACTATTGTCAACATTAACATAGGTAAATATAGAATATTTTAGTAATAGCTTTTTCTTAAAAAAATGAAGACAATATTTTAGAGTAGTTTTTGATTTACAGCAAAGTGGAAAGAAAGGCCCAGAGATGTCCCACCTGCCCTTACACCTACCCATCCCCACCCCTGCACCGCCTCGCCACCATCCACACCCCTGGCAGATGGTGCATTTGTTATAACTGTTGAGCCTAAACGGACACGTCATTGTCACCCAAAGTCCGTGGTTGACATTAGGGTTGCCTCTTGCTGCCATGCTCTCTACAGGCTTTGACAAGCATATAATGACGCGTATTCATGACTATGGCATCACACGGAGCCATTTAATTGCCCTAAAGCATCCTCCATGCTCCTCCTATTCATCTTTCCTTTTTCTCTCCAAATGCTGGCAACTGCTGCATTTTACCATCTCTGTGATTTTTACCTTTTTCTGACTGTCATGTAGTTAGAATCAAATAATTTGTAGCCTTTTCAGACTGTCTTTTTTTCACTTGGAAACATGCATTTAAGTTTCTTTCACGACTTTTCATGGTTTGATATCTCATTTCTTTTTATTGATGAATAATACTCTGTTACATGGATGTGCCAGCTTGTTCTTCACCTGCTAAAGGACATCTTTTGTTTCCAAGTTTTGGCAACTATCAATAGAGCTGCTATAAACATTGTGTGCAGATTTTGTGTGGACATAACTTTTAATTCCTTTGGAGAGATACCGAGGGAGGCAATTACTTTGGTTTTCAGATCTAGACTTTCCTGGTTAAGGAGACACTAACTGTGGTCAGCTGAATTTTTGTTCTTGTTGCGTAGTCACTAAGTTATGCCTGACTTTTTGAGACCCTGTGGGCTGTAGGCCCCTAGCCTCCTCTGTCCATGGGATTTCGCAGGCAAGAATACTGGAGTGGGTTGCCGTTTCCTTCTCCAGGGGATCTTCCCCACCCAGGAATTGAATCCACGTCTCTTGCATCTCTTGTATTGGCAAGTGAATTCTTTACAACTGAACTGAATAATGCCCCTCAAATATATCTGTGTCTTAATCTTCAGATGTGGTGCTGGAGAAGATTCTTGAGAGTCCCTTGGACAGTAAGGAGATCAAACCAGTCTATCAAAAAGGAAATCAGTCCTGAATATTCATTGAAAGGACTGATGCTGAAGCTGAAGCTGCAATACTTTGGGACCTGATGCAAACAGTTGACCCATTGGAAAAGACCCTGATGCTGGGGAAGATTAAAGGCAGGAGGAGGAGGGGGCGACAGAGGATGAGATGGTTGAATGGCATCACCGAGTCGATGGACATGAGTTTGAACAAGCTCCGAGAGTTGGTGATGGACACGGAAGCCTGGAATGCTGCAGTCCATGGGGTTGCAAAGAGTCAGAAAATGACTGAGTGACTGAATTGAACTGAATCCTCAGGACCAATCAGCATTACTTTAGGTAGCAAAAGGGACTTTGCTGATACGATTAAGGTAAGGATCCTGTCTCCAGGGCAAACCATTCAATATCACAGTTATCCAAGTCTATGCCCCAACCAGTAACGCTGAAGAAGCTGAAGTTGAATGGTTTTATGAAGACCTACAAGACCTTTTAGAACTAACATCCAAAAAAGATGTCCTTTTCATTATAGGAGACTGGAATGCAAAAGTAGGAAGTCAAGAAACACCTGGAGCAACAGGCAAATTTGACCTTGGAATGCAGAATGAAGCAGGGCAAAGAATAATAGAGTTTTGCCAAGAAAATGCACTGGTCATAGCAAACACCCTCTTCCAACAACACAAGAGAAGACTCTACACATGGACATCACCAGATGGTCAACACCGAAATCAGATTGATTATATTCTCTGCAGCCAAAGATGGAGAAGCTGTATACAGTCAACAAAAACAAGACCCAGAGCTGACTGTGGCTCAGATCATGAACTCCTTATTACCAAATTCAGACTTAAATTGAAGAAAGTAGGGAAAACCGCTAGACCATTCAGGTATGACCTAAATCAAATCCCTTATGATTATACAGTGGAAGTGAGAAATAGATTTAAGGGCCTAGATCTGATAGATAGAGTGCCTGATGAACTATGGAATGAGGTTCGTGACATTGTATAGGAGACAGGGATGAAGACCATCCCCATGGAAAAGAAATGCAAAAAAGCAAAATGGCTGTCTGGGGAGGCCTTACAAATAGCTGTGAAAAGAAGAGAGGTGAAAAGCAAAGGAGAAAAGGAAAGATATAAGCATCTGAATGCAGAGTTCCAAAGAATAGCAAGAAGAGATAAGAAAGCCTTCTTCAGTGATCAGTGCAAAGAAATACAGGCAAACAACAGAATGGGAAAGACTAGAGATCTCTTCAAGAAAATTAGAGATACCAAGGGAACATTTCATGCAAAGTTGGGCTCGATAGAGGACAGAAATGTTCTGGACCTAACAGAAGCAGAAGATATTAAGAAGAGGTGGCAAGAATACACGGAAGAACTGTACAAAAAAGATCTTCACGACCCAGATAATCATGATGATGTGATCACTAATCTAACACCAGACATCTTGGAAAGTGAAGTCAAGTGGGCCTTAGAAAGCATCACTATGAACAAAGCTAGTGGAGGTGATGGAATTCCAGTTGAGCTGTTTCAAATCCTGAAAGATGATGCTGTGAAAGTGCTGCACTCAATATGCCAGCAAATTTGGAAAACTCAGCAGTGGCCACAGGACTGGAAAAGGTCAGTTTTCATTCCAATTCCAAAGAAAGGCAATGCCAAAGAGTGCTCAAACTACCACACAGTTGCACTCATCTCACATGCTAGTAAAGTAATGCTCAAAATTCTCCAAGCCAGGCTTCAGCAATACATGAACCGTGAACTCCCTGATGTTCAAGCTGGTTTTAGAAAAGGCAGAGGAATCAGAGATCAAATTGCCAACATCCGCTGGATCATGGGAAAAGCAAGAGAGTTCCAGAAAAACATCTATTTCTGCCTTATTGACTATGCCAAAGCCTTTGACTGTGTGGATCACAAGAAACTGTGGAAAATTCTTTAAGAGATGGGAATACAGACCACCTGACCTGCCTCTTGAGAAATCTATATGCAGCTCAGGAAGCAACAGTTAGAACTGGACATGGAACAACAGACTGGTTCCAAATAGGAAGAGGAGTACGTCAAGGCTGTATATTGTCACCCTGCTTATTTAACTTCTATGCAGAGTACATCATGAGAAATGCTGGGCTGGAAGAAACACAAGCTGGAATCAAGATTGCTGGGAGAAATATCAATAATCTCAGATATGCAGATGACACCACCCTTATGGCAGAAAGTGAAGAGGAACTAAAAAGCCTCTTGATGAAAGTGAAAGAGGAGAGTGAAAAGGTTGGCTTAAAGCTCAACATTCAGAAAATGAAGATCATGGCATCTGGTCCCATCGCTTCATGGGAAATAGATGGGGAAACAGTGGAAACAGTGTCAGACTTTATTTTTTGGGGCTCCAAAATCACTGCAGATGGTGACTGCAGCCATGAAATTAAAAGACGCTTACTCCTTGGAAGAAAAGTTATGACCAACCTAGATAGTATATTCAAAAGCAGAGACATTACTTTGCAGACTAAGGTCCGTCTAGTCAAGGCTATGATTTTTCCTGTGGTCATGCATGGATGTGAGAGTTGGACTGTGAAGAAGGCTGAGCACTGAAGAATTGATGTTTTGAACTGTGGTGTTGGAGAAGACTCTTGAGAGTCCCTTGGACTGCAAGGAGATCCAACCAGTCCATTCTGAAGAAGATCAACCCAGGGATTTCTTTGGAAGGAATGATAATGAAGCTGAAACTCCAGTACTTTGACCACCTCATGCGAAGAGTTGACTCACTGGAAAAGACTCAGATGCTGGGAGGGATTGGGGACAGGAGGAGAAGGGGACGACCGAGGATGAGATGGCTGGATGGCATCATGGACTCGATGGACGTGAGTCTGAGTGAACTCCGGGAGATGGTGATGAACAGGGAGGCCTGGCGTGCTGCGATTCATGGGGTCGCAGAGTCGGACACGACTGAGCGACTGAACTGAACTGAACTGAAGGATCCTGAGGTCACATTATACTGCATTCCCCGGGTGGGCATGCTATCATCTCAAGGGTCCATCAAAGAGGGCCAGGAGGATTTGCGCTATTAGTAGGAGAGCTGACAAGCAAGAGGTTGGAATGATTCAAGGAAGGGGCTGAGCATTTAGATGCAGATGGGTCTAGAGCTGGGAAAGGCACAGAAGGGATTCTCCACAAGCCTTCTGGAGTGCAGCCCTGATTTTAGACTTGATTTTAACTTCTGACCTCAGAACCGAAAAAATAACTCTGTTGCTTTCAGCCACTAAGTTTGTGGTCATCTGTTACAGCAGCAATGGAAACATAATACCCTAGCAAGGAATGCACTCCTCCTGGGAACCTGAGCCTTCCATCCTCATGGGAACTCCAGCCATTCTTAATGGTCCTCTGCTAGTCTTCCTTTGACTCTACTGAAACCCACATGTTGTCCTGGGAAGGTAGAGAGCAAACTCTGATCTCTGTGGATGGCACCAGCCAATCCAAATCTCTTCTGAGGTTCAAAGGAGTGTGTTTTTCAGTCTTGATGGTTAAAAAAAAAAAAAATGTATGCCTTTGGACTCCCTGATTGGCTGCCCACTTACTGCTTCTGGTTGGGCTTAACCCCAGGAAAGTCTCTTGAGAAATGCCAATCACGTGAGAGTGTCCAACTAGCAATATTTGGATAAATTCTGGGTAAGCAACCAGGGTTTTAGATGCCCTTCCAACCCAAACGTGGGAGCTGTGTGAAATTTACACTTCGTTCCTCAGCGGTCTGCGGGATCTGCGGAGGTTGTGAAATGGGAACCAGGAGAGGCCTGGAGAGCAGCCCCAGTCGTGACCCTGGGGCAGGGGAAATTGCTTAAAACCCCATCGTAAATATATCCTGCCCCTCGGATGCCGGGCCTTGCAGAGAGAACAGGGCCGAGCTGCTGGAGTGTGTGCCCCGAGCAGCATTGTGTGTTTCTCAGCCAAGAGTGCACGAACCAGAGAGATAGGGGTGACCGTGCTCCCCCAGTAAAAGCCCCTTAGAGCGCTTCTCACCATGGAGTCTCACTAGGTTCCCTGCTAAGTTCTAAGTTCTGCCCGACTCTTAAGAATCTACTTCCTGATTTCTAGGCTTCCCAGCCTTTGTGGAATGGTACTTCTCGTGAGATGTTTCAACCAAAGAGGTCTGGAAAAGCCACCTGAGTTGCACGAGGATTAATTGCACACATGCCTAATAGTGTCTTCTTTCTACTCAACTCTCCTTCAGCCTTTCTGGGGTGAAGCTCCTTCATCCTATGAATGGGGTGAATCGTCTTGGGGATTCCAGCCTGTTAGTAACAAACGTCATTTTTGTACATCCCTACTTACATTATGGGCTTCCCAGGAGGCTCAGTGGTAAAGAATCTGCTTGCTAATGCAGGAGAGGAAGGAGATGCGCATTCGATCCCTGGGTAGAGAGGAGCCCTTAGGGAAGGAAAGGGTCATCCCCTCCAGTATTCCTGCCTGGAGAATCCCATGGAGAGAGGAGCCTGGCGGGCTACAGTCCATGGGGTCACAAAAGAGTCCGGCACCACTTAGCAACTGGGCACATGCACTTGGATTTCGAGTTTTTGAAACAGCTTACAAGCTGAACGTCGCTTATATTTCTAAAGTTTTTGATAAGCTGATTAGATTCAATAGTAGACAAAGAATCAAATAATGGTAAAATTTATTTATGGGATGCACTTTATCTTTCTCTCTCTCATATACCCACACACACATACATGCTCCCGTGGAAGCACAGATGGGGCTCAGTGGCTTCAATTTACCTTTGAAACTTCATCTTTGACTCTCCAGAAATTGTATGAAATGTGGCAGGAGAAAAGTCGAAAGAAAAATGTGCTGAAAGTAAAGACTCAATTCTGATTAACCCAGCTCCCTTGGCACCATCTCGGCTGTTGGACATGGTCCATAACAGTCAGGTCATCCCTGTGCTTTTTAGATTTGCATCAAAAGAACAGGAAAGACGCTCAAACTTCGGCTGTAATTCTGAATCATCCTCAACATCCTTGCTGTCAATTTAGCGTAACATTAGAGACTTTCCCAACTGATGTGAAGTTATACAATAGAAATGCTCTGAGCTTCCTATGGGTTTCCAAAGCAGCCATTTAGGAAGAACTGATCTCTGTTATAACTCATCCACAACTGGTACTTTGCTCTGTGTATTCCATGAGCAGGTAAAGTACAGAGAGAATTAGGGGCCACGTGGTAGCCCGAGGCAAAATTCTACAACTTGGGGACTCCCATAAATGCCACGAAGTGCCTTAAAACCTTTTAAAATATTCAGCCCACTAAAGCACTGGAGAAAAGAATCAAGAAAGATAGTGAGTCAGAAACTGGTAGGAATCTTTGAGAAGCAGAAAGAGATAAGAAGCAAAATGAGAAAGATCTTAGTCCACAGCCTGGAAGGAGGACCCTGAGACAGGGAACTGTGGAAACCTTGGGGGCTCATCCTGGGGGCTCTGCCCCAGTGCAGCGTTTGCAGAAGCTGTGCTGATGGGAGCATGTTAAAATTAAAGAGGGAAGTTAAATACTCTCACTATGGGGATAGGTACGTGTATTGCCATTCGGAGAGCTATCAATAATTATTCTTGAGCTTTGTGAAGTTCCTACATACTGGGCATAAAATTTTAGAATATTTGTGTCTTCCTGGTGGTATATTGAACATTTATCAACATACAGTTCATCTCTCTTTGTTCTCCCTAATGTGCTTATATTATTTTCTTTCCTAGCTACAGTTTTTCATCATTTTATTTTCCACTTTATCATATTCTTATGTTTTAGACATGTCTCTCATAAGAGTATCAAAATCTATATTTAAAAATCACTCTGATAATCTCTGTATTTTAATTGGGAATTTAAACCAAGAACATTTATTTTATTATTGACATGCTCACGTTGTTTGCAGAATTGTACACTTGCTTTCTATTTGTCTCAGTTATTGCCTCTTTTTTCTTCGTTCTTTGCTGTTAAAGCATTTATTTTAGTTTTGTTTGTTTAGTTTTTATTTTGTTTTCTTATCCCGTCTCCATATTTTTACCAGCTTTGAAGTCAGACTCTTTAATATTGTTTATTAGTGCTTATGCTTGAAAATGTATTATGTTTAGACTAAAGACAATTTAAACATAATTTCTAAACTCCTTTTCTGGAAAGAGACAAGTATCTAAGAACAAACGTCAAAGACCCCTTTAGCTTATATATTTTTAATAGGAGGCACTTAAATTTTGTCCTTGTTTAACCCCACAAATTAGGCATAACAACGTCAATTCACATAATACTTGCTTAGATTTTCCTTCTGTTTGCTCATCACTCATTCTTGCATCTCACATTTCCTTCTTGGATATTTTTCTTTCTGACCATATTTTTTAACCTGAAAATATGTTTATGTCATCCCCACTCTTAAGAAGACAGTTTCTGTGAGGACGTAATTCTGGTCGAGAGGCTTGCCTTTTGCTTGCAGCTCTCCGTGCAGTAGCTGTGGACGGCGGGTCTCACTGTGTCTTCTGAGAAGTCTGCTGTCACTGCGATGTGCGTGTCGAGTCTGACTGTTTGTGATCCCACGAACTGTAGCCCCCCAGTTTCCTCTGTCCACAGAATTCTCCAGGTGAAAATACTGGAATGGGCTGCATTTCCCTCCCCAGGGGATCTTCCCAACCCAGAGGTCAAACCTGAGTCTCTCACATCGCAAGCAGATGCTTTACCATCTGAGCCACCAGGGAAGCACTGACCCTTTGTATGCGATTTCTATTTTCTTTCATCCCCTCTTGCTTGAAGAACTTCTCTTTGTTTAAGCTCCATCTTTCTTTTCTGCCTTCCTTCCTGAAACGGAAGTGTTGATCGTCTCATTTACATGCTCGTGTCTGCTCTAACCTGCCGTGATCCCACATACCACGTGAGCAAGGTGAGAGCACTTTGCACATCCAAATACTCTTGCCAATTATCTGCCTACAAACTAAGAGAGAAGCAGAAGAATCAACCTCCTTCACACACCTGGAAATTTCAAAGAACGTCCACTGCTCCAATGAATTTTTCAAACTTGAGGCTGAGGCCTTGTTTGCTCCCTGTCTTCTACTTTCCAGGGTGTCTCTACAGAGGCTTTGGCAGATGCTTAATAAATATTTGCAAATATCTAAGTTATATAGACTGGGGATTTTAGAATGTACAAAAATGAACATCTGAATTTGACATTAAAGGCAGAAAATGGCTTATTAAACTACATGAATTTTTTTTTCCACACTGTAAAAATTGGAAGCCATTCAATTCAGTCATAGGAAATTCCTGTTTAAATTGGTGCCCCCTGCTCAGGTCCTCTATTGAACATGAGTAGATCTGAGGAAGGTGTTGGGGACAGACAGGAAGCCCCTGCCTCCTGGTACTCACTCCTTCCTGGGAGTGTGAGTGGGACCTGGTCATGCTTCTGCCCAAAAGTATGCAGTGAAGGTGATGGGAAGCGTGGATCACCTGATGAATTCATGACATTTGCCTTGCTGAGTGGCTCTTTCCTTTGCTGGCTGAAGAAGAAAATTACCCTATTGTGAGCATCACATGGAGAGAGCCACGTGGTCAGGAGCTGAGGGCAGCTTCTGGTCAACGGAAACTGAGGTCCTCCATGCTTCAACCACAAGGAGATGGAGACCACCGATGCCTGTGTGAGATCAAGAGCAGACCCTTCCCCAGTCACGCCTGCAGATGAGATGCCAGCCCTGGCCAAAGCCTTGACTGCAGCCCTGCAGAGAACCCAGCTAAGCTGTGCCCACGGAAATGGTGAGATGATGCACGCGTGTTGTGTGAAGCCACTAAGTTTGTGGTAACACAGCTACACAGCAGTAGATAGCTAATGAGAGATGACCGAAGGGCTCTGAGAATCTCCTCTTCAAGTCCCCACTTTTTAAAACATCTCGGCTGTAGATTCTACATTACAGTTATGTGGCTGGCAAACTCTAGAGGAAAAATTGAGAGGCACACTTGGAATGTGAGCTGTGGATTTTGGCAGAACACTGGAAAGTGTGCAGTGAATTCTGCCATCCATCCCAGAATCTTCACATCATGCAGAGCAGAAAAATAGGGCTCACATTGTTGGGGAAGCTTTGAGAGGCCATGACCTTCAAGGAAGGGCTCAGTAGTGGCTGAAATGACAGCATCTCATGTCCTAGCTCTATCACAGAGAATAAAACATCTGTCTAAATACTGGAGAGAGAACATTTTCAAAAATTAAGATATTGGAAGATATCACACACAGAACACCTTTCCACCTGCTTGCTTAAAATAATGTAGTCATTATGGCAATAAGTGTTTCTAATAAAGTATGAAAATGGATTGTTTGCTTTGCTGCTTGTATGAACTCTCATTTCTCTTTTTATGATATTGAAGCTGACATTTGCTTACCCTTTATTAGTGGAATATTTAATCAAGTCCAATCTGCAAGAAGCAAGAGGAATTTTCCTTTTATTTATAACCTGTCCCCCATGTAGAAGTCTTGGGAAGTAGGCCAACACCCACGGAACATGTGTGACTGTTAGAGTAACAAACGAGAATCTGGAGGGAGTCTTTGAAAGAAGAGGTGTCCCTGGCTTGTGGCCAGCAACTGGGCTTGGTGATGCCGATAAGTTCTGAGTTTGAAGTTGAGGTCGAAGACGCATGTTTGGGGAACTCAGAGCAACCTCTGTGAGCCAGTGTGCATTCATTTTCGCAGTTGGATTTGTTGCAAAAGTGTGTGCACACCTTTGGCTTTTAAGCGATATTGGTTCATGCCATTCTCCTATTACAAAACCTTCAATGTCTCTCCAGGGAGGATGGGATTAAGTGCCATCTCCTGAATACAGCAGACAAGGACATCTGTAACCCACACCTGGCCTTCTTCCTTCCCTACCTCCAGAGCTCCCTGTCTACCCAAGCCCCACTGTGGCACAAGGAATTTTTTGTTGCCTTTGCCTGAATTCCCCATTCCTGTCACACACACACAGCTTTGCATGCGCTGGTCTCTGATCCTCGAATCTTCTTCCTTGTACCTCATACCTATACAGTTTTATTCCTACTCCAAAGTCTGATGTAAATGTCACTTTTCCCTAGAAGTGTTTCTTAAAATCATTATCTGTGTGTTTGTGCCCGCAGTCTGTGCTACACAGGCACTTATCCTTGGCCTGACCTCACTGGCCTATCTTAGTTTCTTCCAGAGTAGGGGTGATGTCACACTCATTGCTTAACACTAGCACGCGTTAGGGGCTTCCCTGGTGGTTCACCGGTAAAGAATCTGCCTGCAATGCAGAGACGCAGGTTGGATCCCTCGTCAGAAGGAACCCCTGGAGGAGGAAACGGCAATCTGCTCCAGTACTCTTGCCTGGGAAATTCCACGGATAGAGGAGCCTGGCTGGCTATAGTCCATAGGGTGGCAAAGAGCTGGACACAAGGGAAGCAACTGAGTGTGAGCACACGTTGCAGCGTGTCTCACAAAGTGGGTGCTTTAGAAACACTTCTTGGATGAACAATGGTTCAACAAATGAGGGAAGGAATTTGGGACTTTGATCTCTGGGAGAGCGGTTTACCCAGGTGGACCTCTGTGTCAGACACTCTCCTGATGAGTGCTGGTTATCGCGAGGTCCACGGTCTCAAGCCAGGGCAGCGTGACTTACGCTCCTGTTCTGCAGTGAGCATCCCAGCCTCCCTGAAGCGAACCGTCCAGGTTGACCTCCACTCTTTTCGAATAAGAATGCAGCCAATAGCACGACTGTGCTCACATGTCCAGGAGAGTGAGAGGCATCCATTCCACGGCTCTGCTGGGACTGGGGGCTTCCTGAAGTTTCCTTCTGTCGTTTCAGATTTTAGCACAGTCACGTGCCTAAGGGCTGGTATAGAGCTGCAAAAGCTCAACATTATGGGTTAGCATGATGGAGGTGGGAAATCATCCCTTGCCACTTGACTGGGAACCTTGGTGATATGTGAAACATAATTCTACAACCACAGTTAGAATCTTTGTAAAATATTTCTTATCTTAAAAAGGTAAACATTTTAAGTTTTTAAAAGTCACTTTTGTGTGGCTACCAGCAACCAAGCCGTGGCATTTATAACTAAACAGTATGGGGGCCAGAGTTTTGAAATCAGCACAGTTCCCATCTCTGGACGTTCCCAGAGTCAGGGCTGACGGATCTCCTCCTGCCTGTGTGAGCTTATCTGAGGGAGCAGCTGGGGTTGTCTCTGAACCTTGGTTGACTCCATTGTAAATCCAGAAGGGGCCCTGCCTGCCCTAAAACACCGATTCTTACCTTTCCAGAAAAAAACCAGCAGTAGTCACCAACAGGAAGAGCAGTATCAGATTGCACAGGGTCTGACTTCCCCTGGTGGGTCTTCAGCCCAGGGCCCTCAGGAGCTCACAGGGGATGGACATTGTGTGTGTGAACTATGGCAGTTCCTGGGCCAGGTTGGGGACATCCCCCTTGATTGGCAATGGAAAGTGAGAGTGCTCCTGTTGGTTTGCTAGAGGTGCCAAAAGAAAGGACTGGGCCCAGGGGCCTCAGACAACAGCAGTGTGTTCACTCTAGGTTCTGGGGCTAGAAGACCAAGCTCAGGGTGTTGGCAGAGCTGATTCCCTCCACGGGCTGAGAGGGAGAAGCTGATCCTTGCCTCTTCTTCATGTTTCACTGGCTCCTGGAAAGCCTTGCGCTCCTTGACTTGTATAAACATCACGCTGATCTCTGCCTTTATCCTTCCTCGAGATTCCTCTGGTGTGCCCATCTCTGTGTCTACATTCCACTGCTCTATAAAGGCCTATCTCAGTGATCTCATCTTAACCTGAACATCTGCAAAGACCCTGTTGCCAAATAGGTTGTGTTCACAGGGGCTGGGGGCTAAGACGTCAACATTTTTGGGGGTACACAAAATCTGACTGCTCTTCGCGTGAAGATTCTCTCTCCCTTGGCCAAACTCCAACAGCCAAAGGTCATTGATTAGGTGGATGGGAAGACTCCTAGGCAGTCAGATCAAGCCAGGACCACTGGCTTCAATGTTCAGTGTCTTTCTCTTGGTGCAGGCACCTTCTCAAGCTGCGAGCTGCCCTTTGAGCACACCCCACTTCTGCATCTCACCCCTGCTCAAGCCCCTGTAGTTGTTCTCAGTTGCTTGGACACCCAATGGGCAAGATGAGCACCGTCTCCAGCAACACTCCCTGTTGTCCCCGGGGTATACCTTCTGCTCCTATCAGAACCCTGTCCCCCAGATCTCAGGTCTTCACCCACACTCTGCTCTCTGAGGATGCCCACCTCCCCTCACCACCGTGACATCTCCCAGTGGGTGCTGCATACTTGTGAGCCCCGCACTAGGACTCACACAGGCCGCCCTCGCCCTTCCGCTCTGAGCACTGAACTCACCCCATACTCATCGGCGTGGTGACTGCTGCTCTGCCAGGGATACTGGATATTCTCCGAGGCCAGGACCACAGCTTCAGTGATGTGTGGAAGCTCCAGAGTCCCCTTCTAACCTTCACTGGGAGAAGAGACTGTTACTGCCAGAGGTGGACTTCAAGCAGGGTGCGGCCAGCCTGAGGTGGCCAGTCCAGGTGTGCGGTCACAGCCTGCCTCCCCCCGCAGTTGGTAGCTCACCCTGCACCGAGCTCTTTCTGGAACTCCACTGTCTCCGCTGCTCTGGCCACGAGTGGAGCAGGGTCCTGGCCTCATTCCACATGAGCTGTGAGTGTCACCAGGAGGCCAAACCCCAAAACATAAAATGAACCTCAGGGTCGCCTCATTGGAAGATCTTCATCTTCTCCACAATATTATGACCTTATATCCGTTAGAAAGTGCAGTTTCCTTGAACTTTAACAAAAATAGACTGCAAGCCCTGTTTCACAGATCAGCCAAAAGAGCCGGCAAGCTCGCAGGACGGATGCCGAGAGGAAAGAGGAGCGTGGATGGCAGTTCCAGGTCTGGTAATGAGGGCAGGAAAGACCTTGGCTTTGGACTGTGAGTTCCCCCTGCCTGAATGGGGGTAACTCGCTGGCTGGCACCCTCTGCTCTGCTCCCTTGCCGGTAGCACAGTGATGATGCCTGAATGGGGGAAACTCGCTGGCTGGCACCCTCTGCTCTCCTCCCTCGTCGGCAGCATGGCGATGATGCCTGAATGGGGGTAACTCGCTGGCTGGCACCCTCTGCTCTGCTCCCTCACCAGTAGCACAGCAATGCTGCCTGAATGGGGGTAACTGGCTGGCTGGCACCCTCTGCTCTGCTCCCTTGCCGGTAGCGTGGTAATGATGCCTGAATGGGGGTAGCTCGCTGGCTGGCACCCTCTGCTCTGCTCCCCGTCAGTAGCATGGCGATAAGGATCACCTCTTGCTTTCTCTGTCTTTGGCCGTGTAAGCAAGATCACCGTCCTCAGACTCCCGCCAGCATGCCAAGAGGAACGCCAGTGCCCACTGTATCCAAGGGCCGTGTCTCAGGGGTGCTTCCCTGGACTAACTCACTGGCCTTGAATCTTCAAAGTAATTGGGTGACTGCCTCAAATTACACCCAGACCAACACCGAAGTAGCGACTGAGACAAAACCTCTGTAACCTTGATACCAAGGCTTCCCGGTGAGTTGTGGAGCCCCCAGTTGCTGTGGGCCACCTTCCTCTTGTGACTTCTCTTGGGTGGAAAGACCGGAACCCCAAGTACCTACAATGTGTTCCTGTGTTGGCTTTAAGGGTGGAAGGTGAGCAAATTTGGAGCTGGTTGGGCTTTTTGACCATCCAGAGCAGTGGTTTTCGAGCAGCATTTTCAGCCAGAGAGGATTTGTTTGAGTTAAATAAATCTTAGGGCTGAGTGTGGAGAACGGATAGAGGGGGCTGCTTTCATAGATGGAGAGTCAGAATCTTGGAGTCCCACTCTCGGGCTACTGGTCTACCCACTCTAGCCTCCCAAAAAGGCCATGGGGCCCCCAGGGCTCCGTGTGCCCCATGTAAAGATGCAGCTGGGGCTCACACCCTCCCAGTGCAGGGACATCCACTGTGCTACTCACGCTGGGTGATTGACCCACTTTTCCTGCAGGCCTCCTGTTCAAGACTTTCTCAGCCTTTAGGGGACGTGGTGTTCAGATAGTTCCTGTCGTGTCAACGTGCTGTCGGCCTCTGAAAGCTGGACCCACCGACCCTCTTGGGTGTATTGCCAGCACAGATGTCTGTCCCTCCCCCATGTGAAGACCACCTTGGTGACCTTCTTCCCCAAGTCCCAGCTTCACACGAGTCTTCCCAGTACACACGCTGCTCTTCGAATAATGGTCATTCTGGGTTCTCTGTTGGCGTGGTTACCTGCCTTAGAATCCAGTCCATGGTGCTAACTCCCCCTGACAAGGCGGTGCCGTAATGGACTATCCTGCTCCAAGGCTGACATCCCTCCATCTGGAAGCCGGTTGCTGCCAGAGCATCCGTCCTCTTCTTGCCACTGGGTCACACCATGGCCATTAATCCTGCCTGCTTCCCCATGCAAACATTTGTAAAGCCACATCCCTCCCATCTTGTGCTTGTATAATTGATTTTTTAAAACCTAAATACAGAGCTCTCCATGCATCCCTGTTGAATTTTATTTGGTTTCATGTCATTCAACCTGGCTTGTTCTTCCTGAGCCCTGTGCTGTAATGGAGAATGATAGCAAAAGTTGCCTCCCTGTGCTGTTTGGCCTACGGATTTGATATCTCAAGTGTCGGGGAAATGATGCTCTAGGTCAGGTCAAGTGCAAAGCTTTGCAGCCAGCACCGAATCAGCGTTCTCTCCTAGGCAGATATTAACTCACTGATCAGCACTGCTCAGCCAGTTGTGAATCCACTTTACTATGCTGGGCACCGGATCACACTCTCCATCTTGTTCATACAAACACACAGCAATTGGGCCTCGTTTGGATCCTTAGTGCAGTGCGATGAGGTAAGAGGAACATGGACAATAATTCCAATTTTGGTAATGAGGGCACAAAAGATCTTGGCTTTGGACTCCAAATTCCATCTGTTTGAATTTGGGCAAACTGCTTATTTATATCCTCTGACTTTGTTCCCTCAGCTGTAAAATGGTGGTGATGATTGCCTGCTGTTTTCTCTATCTTTGGCCATGTAAGCAAGACCAACTCCCCCCAAACCCCATCAGCGTGCCAGGAGGGATGCAAGCGCCCACTTTGAGGCAAAGCCCTCGTCTCAAGGATGCTCCTGGGGGCCCTCCTTGCCCACCTGACTTGGGGTGCTCTGGTCCTCTCTCCCAGGCCGCCAGGTGCCCTGGCGTGGGGCTCTCTGCGTCCGTCGTGTTTGCTAGCCCGTCTAGCGTCCTCAGCACAGGTTTACGGCCCCTGGTCTGCTCTCAGCTTCACCTCATTTGGCTGCAAGGTCAGGATCTCAGCCTCTTTGAGACTTGATGTTTCAATCTGTAAAAGAGAGAAGATAATGTCTACCTGGTGAGAGACACACACAGGAAACAGACAGAGGGCGGGGGTCTTGGAGCCGAGGTGGGAATCTCTCACACACCTCGCAAGGGCTCTGCATGCTTCTCCTGAGTCCTGGACCAGCGGGACTGGCCTGGGCCCAGGGAGAGCCGCAGCAGAGCTGGCATCTGCTGCCCGCTGAGCCTCTGGGCATCCTCCAGAGACAGAGGCATTTTTTTTCTGAATCAAGATTATTTAAGATTATGATATTGTTCCTTCTTTCAGAAAAGTAGCAAAGGAAAGCGAGCACTTGCTTGGTGTTGTTGATGCCCCTACCTACAGACCCAGGGGTGGCTTCTTCTGCCATCTTGGGTGCCCTAGAACTGGCTGGCTAGGAATTTAATGTAGCATCCTTATTCAGTTTAAGTCTGGTTTTGGGGACTTGCTTTCTCTTTCCTAGAAAAGGTCACATTTCCCCCATTTCAGGCATGTTCCCTGGCCTCCATTTTTTCCTGGAGGGCACCCAAGAGCAGCCCTGGCCCCCGGGTGGGTTCTCCCAATGCAGGTGAGGGGGTCTGGACTCAGGGCCGGTGCAGTGGTCTCCTGGGGCTCCCTTCCCCTCCCACCTCCGGGGGGGTCTGATAGCTGTAGTGGGTGAGGGTGAGATGTGACACCTCCTGGTGCGGAACTTGCTAGGGGCTCTCAGGGTCCCCCCAAACCTCCACCCACCCCCCCCAGCTTCGTCCCACTCTTCCCTTCACACTACAGCCAAGCCGGGCACTCTCACCTTGGATCTGCTCCCCTTTGGAGAACTACTCTTCCCGCTCACCATGCAGTCTTCCTGCCAGACCCTGAGGCCAGAGCAAGGTTTGTCTTCCAGAGGACTGATGACAAGGCCAGAGCATCCAGACATTAGACCTGGAAGTATCCCCAAGTTTAACCTTCTCATTTCATAGACAAGTGGAGGAAATCCAAGTTCTCATCTCCAATGGCCAATGGACAGAGCCACCTCTTACCATGCTAGGCAGTGTCCTCCCCAGAGCTTTGTTATCCCCCATGCAGCCTCAGGCAGAATATAAATCATCTTTTATAATAAAGTTACAGGCGGTGCTGATGGGCACACCTGTGAGGCATGAGCAGACCTTCGTACGGGCGTGATCTCACTTCCTCATCTTTTATTTTTACTGTAATTGGAAGTTTGTACTCTTGACCAGTGTCTCCTCATTTCTCCTGCCCCCAAGGTCCTGGTAACCACCATTCTAATCTCTGTTTCTGTGCTTTTGGCTTTTGAGATTCCTCCTGTCAGTGAGACGATATAACGTTTGTCTTTCCCTGTCTGGCTTGTTTATTGGGTAGTCCAAAAAATGCATTCCTTTTTCCATAAGCTGTTACAGAAAAATTTGAATGAGACTTTTGGCCAACCCAACACTTAGCATGATGCCCTCAGAGTCCATTCATGTTGTCACGAATGGCAGTATTTCCTTTTCTCTCATGGCTGGGTACTGTTCCCTATATAGTGGGTAAATATGCACCCCCACCTGCGATGCAGAAGATGCAGGTTGATCCCTGGGTCGGGAAGACCCCCTGGAGAAGGAAATGGGAACGCGCTCCAGTACTCTCGCCTGGAGAATCCCAAGGACAGAGGAGCCTGGCGGGCTGCAGTCCACGGGTTGCGTAGAGTCAGACACGACTGAGCGACTGAGCACGCGCACCTACACTCACCTACTGATGGACTCGGATCATTTCCGCACTTTGGCTGTAAAGGCCTCATTCAAATGCAGAACAGCCAGGGAGGCGCCTCTGGACACCCCTGCGGGGGACTAAAGCCTCGCGCCAACTGAGCTGTGTGAGCCCGGGCATGCTGGCCGGTATTTCTGGGCCCCTGTTTTCTCACTGCAGAGCGAGGGCAAGTGTGCTGGGTGCGGCCCGCCATGTGGTGGAGGAGGGCCTGTCACTCAGCACCATGGGCTGCAGCTGCCAGGCATCTGCTTCTGCGGAGCCAAGGTCATGCCCTCCTGGGACAGCCACCCTGGCGTCCGAGCAAGGGGGTCTGCAAAGGCCTGTTTCCTTCTGACATGGGTCAACCCTGTGGGGCTGCTGGTGGTCCAGGGCTCCTCGCTGAGCTGGGAGAGGCTTCTTCCAACTCTCTGTGCGATCGCTTCCTCCTTGCTTCTTTCATGGATGTTGATCCCCAAGGGGGACCTTAGAACTGGACATGGAACAACAGACTGGTTCCAAATAGGGAAAGGAGCACATCAAGGTGTATATTGTCACCCTGCTTATTTAACTTCTATGCAGAGTACATCATGAGAAACGCTGGGCTGGATGAAGCACAGACTGGAATCAAGCTTGCAGGGAGAAATATCAATAACCTCAGATATGCAGATAACACCACCCTTATGGTAGAAAGCAAAGAAGAACTAAAGAGCTTCTTGAAGAAAGTGAAAGAAGAAAGTGAAAAAGCTGGCTTAAATCTCAACATTCAGAAAACTAAGATCATGGCCTCTGGTCCCGTCACTTCATGGCAAATAGATGGGGAAACTATGGAAACAGCGAGAGACTATTTTTTGGGCAAAATCATGGCAGATGGTGATTGCAGCCATGATATTAAAAGACTCTTGCTCTTTGGAAGAAAAGTTATGACTAACCTAGACATATTAGAAAGCAGAGATATTACTTCGCCAACAAAGGTGTGTCTAGTCAAAGCTTTGGTTTTTCCAGTGGTCATGTATGGATGTGAGAGTTAGACTATAAAGAAAGCTGAGCACCGAAGAATTGATGCTTTTGAACTGTGGTGTTGGAGAAGACTCTTGAGAGTCTCTTGGACTGCAAGGAGATCCAACCAGTCAAGCTTAAAGGAAATCAGTACTGAATATTCATAGGAAGGACTGATGCTGGAGCTGAAATTCCAACTCCAATCACCTGATGTAAAGAACTGACTCATTGGAAAAGACCCTGACGCTGGGCAAGATTGAAGTCAGGAGGAGAAGGGAATGACAGAGGATGGGATGGTTGGATGCCATCACTGACTCAATGGACACGAGTTTGAGTAAACTCTGGGAGCTGGTGATGGACAGGGAAGCCTGGCATGCTGCACTCCATGGGGTCACAGAGTTGGACACGACTGAGTAACTGAACTGAACTGATCCCTAAGGAGCACTGTGCCCCTCATGGTTCAGTGAGTGCTGGGTTCCACAGTCCAGCCCACAGTGCCCAGCGCCTGCCTCTCTGAGGCTGTGTGAACCAGCACGACACCTGGACAAGGTGTGCTCGTGGAGGGCAAGGGTCACAAGGAGCCTCGCCCTGCGGATGGTGGAGGGGAGGTGCAGTGCCCTCAGCCCGTACACAAATTGTGCAGCAGGCAGGAGACGGGCGGGTGGGTTTCCTGAGTCAGCAGCCCCAGACATGCGAGGGGCCCCAAACTCTTCATGGACCAGAGCTGGCCCAGAAGACACCTGGGGCGGAAGCCGGCCAAGATGGGGAGTGGAGAAACACTGTGTTCACCTCCCCTTAGGACGTGCCCGGATTACAACTACATATGGAGCAGCTACCTGAAACAACCTGAGGACCATCAGGAGAGACTTTTCACAACTACAGACATGAAAAAGATGCTATGAGAGACGGGCAGGAGGGTGCAGACCCAGTATAGTCAGGACTCATAACCCCAGACCAGTGACACGCAAACGGCAAAGAGTGTTAAACAGCATTCGTGCCCATCGATAGATGAATGGGTAAAGAAGATGGGGTATATCTATAGGATGGAATATTACTCAACCATTCAAAGGAATCTTGTAATTTGGGACAACATGAAATCAGTCAGACCTAGAAAGGCCCCACATAATCTCATTTATATGTGGAATTTATAAAACAAAACAAGGTCAAAACAGACTCATAGATACAGATAATAAGCCAGTGGTTGCCAGAGGGGAGGGGAGCTTGGGGGGAGAAATAGGTGAGAGGGATTAAGAGGTGCAAACCTCTAGTTGTAAAATAAATACTCCACAGGAACGCAGCATGCAGCGTGGGGAAAACAGTCAGTAATGTTCTAATGACTTTACATGGGGACAGATGGTGACTAGACTTACCGTGGTGATCATTTCATAACGTATGCACACGTCAAATCGCCATGTAGCACACCTGAAACTAACATGATATTGTACCTCAACTATATTGCAATAAAAAAACAGAAGCCTGGTGTCTTTGCATTAACTGATTCATAGTCAGGAACAAGTTTCATGTTGTCCTTTAGCAAAGGGTGACTAGCCTACTTTTAATGACTAGCAATCCATCCTGGGAGACAAGGGTGCCGCCATGAACTTGGGTGCAGAGCGTCTCTGTGCCCTGGGCTCTCAGCTTTCCTGGGATGTGATGCGGAGCCACGCCAGAGGCTGAGCCCTCAGCATGGTGGGTGGGTGAGCGGCATCTCATGGCTCTCCTGCTCTGTGCAGAGTTGGGGGGTGGGTGTGGTCTGCATTTTTCGTCTGAGGGTCGCAACTCTGGAACTTCGGCTTCAGCCAAGGGTCTGCGCAAGCGATGGGCTTGGAGCTGCTCCTGGAGTTGATCCTTGGCACCTCCTTGAGAAATGGTCAATCAAGTGTGCACCAAAACAGAGAATTCGGAAGGGAACCTGCTGCCGGGAACTCCATGATGGCTCCACAGCCAAATCCATTGGTTTGCGGAAGACGTGGCCCTCCGGAGTTCCTGCGACTTCTGGGTTTCCTTGCTGTGGGCTGGCGGCAGCTGGGCCAGCCTCCATCCCTTGCCCCTCCTCGCCCCTCCTCCTGCAGCTTCGCCTGTTTGCCTTCCCACCGCCACCTCTTTTCTCTGCATCTTTTTCTTCCAGCCTCTTCTGGACGTATGTCGTTCCCATGTGGGAGGAAGCTGTCCAATTCTGCTTCCCAAAACACTGGGAAATGGTTCCAAACACCATGGCTCCAAACTGTATCCTGGCAGAACACCGGGGCCTGAGGTTTGTTTCCAGAAACCCTCCAGAGTGGGTGGGGCTCAGCTCAGCCCTGCCCTGTCCCCTCCCCACCCACCCCCAGTTGGGGATGCCCTTCGTTCTGCCAGCCCAGTCCTGGAACTCCCTGGAGGATGGGCCAGAGCATCTCAGCTCCAGGCCTGCAGATTCACTGTAACCTTTTAAAGGCTCGTCCAGGGCCCAACAGTCATCTGAAAACAAAAATCCCCTCTAATTGGCTTTTCATGATTTCCCTGAATGGTCCCCAATTCCTAAAGCACCCATCAACAGGATGACTGTGCAGCTTTGCAACCATTTTGATCATTATCATCAATTTTGCTGCTTCGGGTTTGGCTGCAGACACATGATAATAATTTATTACCCTGCCGTTTACATCTTCTTAAACTTAACATGGGCTTCCTCCTTCCCTCTTTCCCATTCGAGTCGATGGCCATGCCACACTCAGATCCGGAAGGGAAGGGCACCCTTGGACTACACAAGCAGGTTCAGTGACAGCGTTTCTACAGATCAGGCAAGGAGCCGGCAAGAATGCAAGTGCGCTTCACGTGTGGGAAATCCTTCGTGAAGGAAGACATTTCCTTCACCAGGTGGAAGGAGTGTCTGTCCCCCGTGGATGTGTGAAACCCAGTTCGCTCCAGGTGTCTGGAGCTTTTCAAGAAGCCTTGGCACATGTGTAGAATCTTCCAGAGAAATCAGGAATCCTGCTCATTCTGCCAGAGGCTCCCTCCTCTCCTCTGCCTTCTCCTCCGGCCTCGCCCTCCTGGTGTCGGCGGATGTCTGCTCCCTCTCCGGGGCCTCTGCTCAGCCTCCTCCAGCCCGCCCTGCTGGCCTGTACTGATTTTGAGTCAGTCCTGACAATGGGGTCAACCTTGGGGAGCCTACACACTGTCCCGCCTGATGGAAAGATAGACATGATTGGAGGTGGAGAGGTGATGGACTACCCCCTCCCCCATCAGCCTGCCCCAGCCAGGGGGATGGCCTGTAGTGAGGTGGAGGGCGGGGCAACCAGCGACCTCTGGGGAGGTCCGAGGGCAGAAGGTAGCCGAGGTCTCACCAGGGCCACATGGAAGGCTATGGGCTACAGAGGTAGGCTCAGGGGCTCCCCTCCAGGGCATGCAGCCAGAGGCAACGGGAGGAATAAAGCCAGTGTCTGGAAACCTGGAGCCTTGCTGGGGCTGCTGGTTAAACTTTGTGTGAACACCCAGCCAGGCTATGGTGCCCAGTTATTGGGTCAAAGGGTAGGCTAGGTGTTGCTGTGAAGGTGTGCTATGGATGAGTGACTGACTTAAGTAAAGATTATTCTTGAAAATGTAGATGGGCCTCACCCAATCCTTTGGGAGACTCAAGAGCAAAACCCTGAAGAAGAGAAGAAAGGATTCTGCCTCAAGAGGATGACATGGAAATTTGGCTTGAGTGACTAGATGACCTACCATTTGGCCCATGGACATTAGACTTGCCTGGCCTCATCAAGGCATGGGCCAACTTTTGGAAACAAAACCTCTCTCTTTTACACACCACACACACACACACACACACACACACACACACACACAGAGTTTCTATGGGTTCTGTTTCTCTGGAGAAGCCTGCTGACACATCAGGGTTGGGCAAAGGGACCAAGGTGGTGGCAGCCACACTTGGGCTTGAAGGCACTGGCCGGCGCCTCGGGAGCCTGCCCCTTTTGCTCACTGCCCAGCCGGCTTCTGAAGGGATGCTGCCCCCCAACTGAGAGACTCAAGCTCTCCCCTTGAAGTCTGCCAACCAGGCCCCAAACAGGCAGGCCCACCTAAGAGAACAGAGCAATTATTTCTGTAAGATGTGGAATGTCTTTGAAGGGCAGCCTCTCTTATGTGACCCTTGAATATTCTCCACGAGGATAATATTAATAATGGGAAATTCTAGGAGAAGAATCTTTAACAGAAGATGCTGGCACAGTGACAAAACAGGGATCCTTCTTTTGAAGAGCTCCGTTCTCTTAACCAAATCTGTCATATGGCTGTGCACTAAAGAGGAAGGGGCTTGTGGTGCCATGTGGAAGAAATTCAGAACGTTGAGCTTACCAGCTCCGTCCCCGTCTTCAGAGAGATACCCGGCTCTTTACTCTGACAGGCACAGAGGAGGAATTTTGATGCTAGCCATACCACAGTGAGGATACACATGGTAATTGTGGTGTGTAATTACCATGGCCCTCCCAGGAGAGCCACAAGAGAATCCCGAAAGATCTCAGCAGGATGCCATTCTGACTCTGGCAGAGTGGGGCGGGGTGCTTGTCTATAAATTGTACACAGTCTTGAGCTGATTTCCCAGTAAGGGTGCAATCAGCAGTGTGAGTGAGTGTGGGTGTGTGGCTTGTGTAGCATGCTGGCTGTAAAGTTTTTGTTGGCCCATAGAGTCAAAACATCTGCTGAATAAATAATTGACTTGTTGGCTGCACACAACAGCCCGAGCGGAGGCGATTGGCCAGCTGTGCCTGAATTAGTCAGGGGTATTTTACTGAAGTCAGTAGAGATGACTGTCTGAAACAAGTAAACTTCAAGCCTCGGGTAATTAAAAGCAAAAACAAAACACCTAGCTCTAGCAGGCACTTAAATGACAGATATGATGAGAGCAACATTTTCTTGAAGATTTGTTTTTTATCATCACATTTTCCCTGAGAGCAGAGATTATTCAAGTGTGTGCTGTGTTTCATTGCTTCTGTCCTGTCTGACTCTTTGCGACCCCATGGACTGTAGCCCACCAGGCTCCTCTGTCCGTGGGATTTCCCAGGCAAGAGTACTGGGGTGGGTTGCCATGCCCTCCTCCAGGGGATCTTGGCGACTCGGGGATTTGGACCTGCATCTTCTGCGTCTCTCGCATTGCAGGCAGTTTCTTCACCTGCTGAAGCCCAGAGAACGCTCACGCTACCGAGTTAAGGATATGGTCAATAGTCATGACGTTTCAAGTACACGGTTTCTCTGATGCCCTTCCTCTGTCCTGTCACCCACTTTAGGATGCAGGCTTCCTGACGATACCAACACTAAATAAAGGCACACTATTAGCTGAAAGCTTCTCAGGGCTTAGGAAAGCTAGGGCGGTGAGAAGAAAGGGGTTAAACTACTGCAACTCACAAAAGGTCTGAATGAGACTCAATTTCCACACAATAAATCAATCACCCCAAGGAATGACAAGTGTTCAAGGTCAGAGGGAGAAGGTAGATTCATCAAGAGGAATCCACAAATGTGGAGGGTTTGCAGCCCCTGTGTTAGGAGGTAAGGCACGGACCCTGAGTGGCATTCTCTCATCCTTGTCCATACCCCACACCCGTGTCCACGGGTGTATCCTTACCTGCAAGCTGTCCCCTCCTTCATCCTTGTCCCCATTCCACTCAGACCTGTGTCTGTGGCCGTGCCTCTACAACCATCCCCATCAACATCCCCAGCCACTTCCCACCCTCCCCTCCATCCATCTCCCCATCCCTGTCTTTGTTGCTGCTCAGAGGCTAAGTCTCATTTGACTCTTTGTGACCCCATGAACTGCAGCACGCCGAGCTCTTCTGTCCTCCACTATCTCCTTGAGTTTGCTCAGATTCTTGTTGAATCAGTGGTGCTATCTAACCATCACATCTTCTGCCACCTCTTTCCCCTTTTGCCTTCAATCTTTCCCCGTATAAGAGTCTTTTCCAATGAGTCGGCTCTTAGCATCAGCCGGCCAATATGTTGGAGCTTCAGCTTCAGCATCAGTCCTTCCAATGAGTTTTCAGGGTTGATTTCCTTTAGGCTGGACTGGTTTGATCTCCTTGCAGTCCAGGGGACTCTGAGGAGTCTTTTACAAGACCACAGTTTGAAAGCATCAATTCTTCGGGTATCCTTATCCACACCCAACTTCTCCACCCACATTTCCAATGCTTCCCCATTGCCCTGGTAGCCCTTCCCACATCCGTGTCTACTTCTGTGTCCCCATCCACGTCCGCCACGCCCACACCCACGGCCACAGCCCATCTGCATCCCCACATCTTGATAAAGATGCAGCTACTGCTGTGTGTTATCCGATGGCGTGTGCACTCTGGGAAGCCAACAGTCAGACTGACAAGCGAGCTTACAACGTCCCGGCGCCAGGAGGTCTTCTAATTAGCCCCCGAGAGGATGTAGTGGTTCCTGTTTTATAATTTGACGAGGCCTGCAAGATTAAGACAGCTTTCATTTTGTCACCACAAATAACTAACCTCCCTCATGTCAGGTGACCAGTTGGATATCATACCAGTGTCAGATCTGGCAAAGCTGAAACGACGGAAAGCAAGTGTGAACTCTCAAAAGATCTCCTCTAGTACGTTGGCGCCTTCCCCCCTGTCCAGCCTTTAATTGGGCCTGTTCACTCCATCACCTTCGTCATTCCCTGGTTCTAATCCTGGTCCTTGAACAGGGCTGTATCTGCTTTAAAAGTCACCAGAGTACTTGTAAGACATATATTTTCTTTTCCTTCCTAAAGAGTATTAACCACCACAAGCATCATTTTAGCAATTAGCTGAATGTGTTACCTTATTAGTCTCTAAAAGTTAATATTTTCCTTAAACGCTTTTTATTATTCAAACATTAGTGATCCCATGAAAGACTCACCCATCGCTTTATTACTGCATCTGTATGGAATCTACTCACCAAACAGAATTCAGTGTTTTGTCATCAAAATTAAAATCAATAATGGGGCTGACATTTTTCCTATTCCTAATTATTATCTTGGTGAATCTCTTTCTTCTTGGTAAATTAATAATTATTAGCCAACCTAAATCCTTTTTGGGGAAGAGACGCAATTATTTTAAAAAAAACTTAATTTCTGTCCTTCTACATAAGACATGATAAACACATCAGTAAATGATTTGCTGTTGACTCCAGTTTGTCCATGTGTCTATATCTCAAGAGACACATCTCACCAGACATGTATTCATTCTGCTAACATGTATTGGGAATCTATAGTGCAAGGCCCTGTGTTGGTATCCTGCAGCTAGAGATCTGTCCCTATAGTGATATATTCTGAAAACTCTTGTGTGGTGTAGAATTTTCGACTGATAGAGGCATAGGAACCAGGAACGGTGTTCCCATTGGTGGAGTTATTCCACATGCTTGAGGTGAGAATTTCTATGGGGGCGGGGGTGGGGGGAAGGTTCAAATTGACTCTGCCCCCTGGCTGGCGGGTCAAGGTTGTAGTTCACTTTGGGCACCTCGATAGCCCGGCCTTCTTTCTCAAGTCAACTGCAGATGCCCCAGGCCTCGGAGGGGGCTGATGGGGGGGCGGTGGTGGGATGCTGGCTGCACCCTGAGCCCACAAGGGAACCGAGGAATCCTTTCCCTGCCAGGCTCAGAAGTTTGTTTGTTTACCAGAAAAGAATTTGTGTGCACTGAGGTAAACCTTAACCAAGGAATTTCCCCTCTTTTTATTCGTGGGCAGTCGTAGGAAGTGCTGAAGAGAATCACCACGTCCCAGGACTATGCTGCTCCGAAAACACTGTGGCTGGTCCCCAGGGAAAACAGCAGAGAGGTCATGTGGTTAGAGGCTCGCGATTAGAGCTCTGTTAGCTCAGTTTTCTCCTTCACAGGATATAGTTTTCCCTCGATGTTTCCACAAATATGTGAAAAATGTTGGCAAAGAAAGAAACACTCACATATTTATCTTGTATTTAACAATATTGAGAGTTACTTGAGTGTTTTTGTTATTTTCATTTGAAGGCTGAGGTCTGTTATTTCATGTGAATGAGAGATAAAAAGTCCTTCTGTGGTTTAACGGATAGGATATTTTCAGACTGAAGAAGTTAAAAGAAAAACAAATAGCAAACTTCAATATGGGCATTCTTGATTTGTTTCCCTGCTTGTTTCCCTACTTAAAATTCATATTAAAAAATGTTTTAAAGTTGTGAATTCCCTGGTACGTGGGGCACCAAAAAGTCTGTCCGGGCTTGGAAAACCAAAACGAGAGACCCCAGCAGACATCTTACATGATTTCTTGCGCTGCCGTGAAGGTGTTTTATTTTATGTTGACAGAAGAACAGTGTTTCCATCTTGCGACATCTTCTCATCATTAGAGAAATATTTTTCCTATTTTATTTCCCATAACTGCAGGTTCCCATTATGCTCTGTAATGTGGTTAGAGGATCAATGCTTATTCGATGGGAGACTGAGCCTCAGTGAAGTCCGGAATGAAGGAGGGAGTGGGTGACAGGATTTGTTTTCTAAATCAGTTTAGTGCCTCAGATTCCTTAAAGCTGAAATAACTGCAAAAAAAAAAAAATAAAACCCCACAAAACAACAAATTCGCAAAGTCAGTGCTGAGTAATAACCGATTAGTCAAGGGAAAACTCAGCCTGTTTGCATCGCCCATCACCTGGCCCCCAGGGAGAGGGGAGATCTGACTTAGTGTCAGAAGTTCCAGTGCCAAGAGAATTGCCCCTTGGCAGGAGGGGGCAGGGGTCCAGATTCATGTCTGGGAAAACCCAGATGGCAGAGGGTGCCGTGCAGATCCCGTCTCTGGTTCCAGCCTTCCCTGTGGGCTGTGTATGAAGCCCGGGTTACCTGGAAGGGAGGCGGGCAGCGCTGTCCTTGAGCGAGACGTGGGGGCTGTGCACTCTTTCTTCATAACTCAGGTCCCATAGACAGTCCTCGCCAACTTCCACATCTTTCCTAGGGTTCACAGGAAGACTGGGAATAGAATCAAGGAGTATGCACAAACCTCCAAGTTCAGCAGCTCAGTTTTCCCACATAGTTGAAGAAATGGGAAACTCAAGGAGTTTCAGAGTCATCCAGTTGTGAAGGAGAAGGGTTGAGAACTGAACTCAAGTCTATTGATCCCCTTCACACAATGCTAAAAACCGCCCTACTCTGTTTTGTTTATAACCAAGATCACCTGAAGAGTCCAACTCTTCCAACAGATGCTGAATTCCATCTGTTTCCTGGAGGAAGATCAGTGAGCAAACAAAGCTTTCGTCATTTGACTCAAAAGGTCGGTCCTAGGTGGTCCATCTCCTGCATAGGAAGTTGGCACCCTTAACCTGGGCAGCCACAGTGCCTCTGAGCAGCAAACATGTCTCTGCCAAACGGGACAGGGAGAGGTGGCAACAGGACCCATGGGCATCCTCCGTGTGTGGCAAGATCCAGGTTTTGAAGGACTGTGGACAGCTTCAATCATGAAGACCAAGACGTGTGAGACTCTTGGTGTAATTAGAAGGTAATTGGTCCCAGCACAGAACTCCTTCCTCCCCCCCCAACACATGTATATGTGCACGTGTGCAGACAGACGGACAGACAGACAGACACACACACACACACACACTTCTGAAAGGCAGGCTTTGGGCTGAGTGCCTGTGCTCTGCTGAAGTGAGGAGAGAGATCTTAGCACAAATCCCTCACTGCCTTGGCATTCACAGAGCTGGTTTTCCTGCAAAGATTCCAGTCCATTCTGCAGGGGCTACCCAATCTTATGGCTTCAAATGCAGGCTGATATGCCTGCCTGGCAGATAGCTATTTCATTTTGGACTTGCTTTGCCATTACATATAAAGAAAGTGAAAGTGAAGTCGCTCAGTCATGTCTGACTCTTTGAGACCCCATGGGCTATAGCCCACCAGGCTCCTCTGTCCATAGGATTTTCCAGGTTGACATTTCCTTCTCCAGGGGATCTTCCCCACCCAGGGATTGAACCCGGGTCTCTTGCACTACAGGCAGACGCTTTACCCTCTGAGCCACCAGGGAAGTCTTATTACATATAAAAGTAAGGTTATTGTCTGGTCTTCTCGTTATTGAGTGGCTGGAGAAAGACACAAGGAGGCAGTAGGGTCCATCATTGCACAAATCTGGCTCTAGAGGCAGTAGATCGCCTGCTCTGGGAGGTCCCATCCTGGCACCGACCAGGTCCTGCTTGAACATCCGTGACTTATGTGACAGGCTTTTGTGGTTTAGTTTCCCCTCCTGCCAAACACTGATAATGAAAGTGAAAGTGAAAGTCGCTCAGTCGTGTCTGACTCTTTGCGACACCACAGAGTATACAGGCCATGGGATTCTCCAGGCCAGAATACTGGAGTGGGTTGCCATGCCCTCCTCCAGGGGATCTTCCCAACCGAGGGATGGAACCCAGGTTCGATCTGCATTGCAGCTGGATTCTTTACCAGCTGAGCCACCAGGGAAGCCCAAGAATACTGGAGTGGGTAGCCTATCCCTTCTCCAGCGGATCTTCCTGACCCAGGAATCGAACTGGGCTCTCCTGCATTGCAGGCAGATTCTTTACCAGCTGAGCCACCAGGGAAGCCCAAATACTGACAGTGGGGCACATCTGTTTTCTGGTTAGCCACAGGATTTCGTGTTTCTCAGCCCTTCATACCATCATCTAGTCCACAGATTTTTTTTAGTACTTGCAAAAATACCAGAGTTGTGCTAGATGGTGGGATGGTCTTTAACTCCCAGGAGACTAGAGGCTAGAGGGAGATGGAGGAGACACAGGGAAGAACATTGGGGCCACGTTTCCCAGCAGGTGGGGGTACCTTGGCCTTCAGGTGAGCAGCCTTTTTTTTGACCACACAATGAGGCATTAGGTTACACCGAGTCACACAGTAAGAAAGTCATCTCTGTGTCCTTTCTCTTTGGATCCTCAATGACAAAGAGGAAGGCTGTCTCTGCTTATTCCTGAAAATGGGTCGTTGCAGCATCTCACTCTAATTTTAGGAACATTGCTTCATTTTTGTTTGCAGCTAGAAATTTATTTGAAAAGGTGATCTGGATTACCCTTGCATCATAGTGATGTAAAGTGCTTTTATTTTTAAAATAAATTTAAGTGAAAAAAAAAATGAGTCCCTGTCTTAAAAGAATACTAGAAAACAGAAGCTGAGTTAGGCACAGACATGGAAAGCTCACAGGGTAGGTAAGGTGTTAGATGTTGATGGGTTTTAGGATGGGATGAACCACTTTGGATGTGAGAGGTGGACCTTAAAGAAAGCAGAGTGCTGAAGAATTGATGCTTCTAAACTGTGGTTTTGGAGAAGGCTCTTGAGAGTCCCTTGGACTGCAAGGAGATCCAACCAGTCCATCTTAAAGGAGATCAGTCCTGGGTGTTCTTGGAAGGACTGATGTTGAAGCTGAAACTCCAATACTTTGGCTACCTGATGCGAAGAGCTGACTCACTTGAAAAGACCCTGATGCTGGGAAAGATTGAGGGCAGGAGAAGAAGGGGACGACAGAGGATGAGATGGTTGGATGGCATCACTGACTCAATGGACATGAGTTTGAGTAAACTCCGGGAGTTGGTAGTGGACAGGGAGGCCTGGCGTACTGTGGTCCATGGGGTCGCAAAGAGCTGGACACAACTGAGCGACTGAATTGAACTGAACTGAACTGAACTGAACTGAATCACTTGGTTAAGGCAATCTGCCCAGAGGAGGCACCATTCAAACAGGGACCTGGAGGAGAACAGGAGAGCTGGGGAAGCACGGAGGCAGGGAAGAAAGAGGGGGCAGTGGGCCCCAAATCTTACATCAGGGCCGAGGGCTGCAAGCATGGTTTCAAGACGTGGTTGAGGCCTGGGGTTCTGGAGGGCACCAGCTAGTGGTGAGATGAGTGGGAGGTGCGGGTGTGGGGAAGGTGTGCTGACCAGGGGTCCATGGAAGCGTCTCAAGCAAGGGCCACCCCGAAAGCTATTCTGCCTTTGCTGCTGCTCCTGGAAGGGCTTTCCTCCTTCTCTGGAAGATTCCCTGTGCTCACGATTCCATCTGGCTGGCACAGCCTGTGGCTTCCTTTGTCTCCCTGGAGGGAAGCAGAGGAGGGGAGTGGGGTGACTGACAGGTGAGCCCCGAATCTTAGCACACACACATCTTTAGAATCCCAAGTAAGAAATCGAAATGTGACCACTTCCATTCCCAGTCCTTCTCATGGGAGTTTGACCTGGACTCAATGCACGTGTCTAGAGCTGCTGAGATGCTTCACGGCCGTGCTTGGGCTGTGGGCAAAGTCACTCCTTACACTGGTCAGCTTCAGGTGCCAGGACTAGACACTTGCAGGAACAACAGAGATTCACTTTCCCACAGTTATGGAGGCTGGAAGCCTCAGGTCAGGGCCTGCCAGGGCTTGGTTTCTGGTGAGGACTCCCCCTTGGCTGGCAGACAGCCTCCTTCTCACTGTGCCTTCGTGCACAGAGGCCTTTTAGGCACAGTCTACTTTCCTCTTTTGAAGTTCTCATGATCCACCGTGCCAGAGTATTTTGCCAGGACACTGACCACGACATCTGCCAGGCTCCCCGCACCCCTCCACCCCCAGCTGAGTGTCTGCTCTGAGCCTCCCCCTGGGAATATGGCTTTCTCTGTCCAGTCTGCTTTAGGCTCCATTTAGGAATGAGTGGTAATTCTGGGTTCACCGAGTTCTGATTCTTAAGTTGGAAGTGGGGTGAGTGGCCCCAGGAACTCCTAGGTAAATGCGGAGGATTTCCTTCAATTATACGCAAATACAAAAATGTCTTTACTGAGACTAAAATCCTTGCTGGTGTCAGAATTTGCTAGAGCAGCTTGGCTAAGTATGAAATGTATGCAGAAGTGGATTAAAATGGCACAGGGGTGATTGGAGTGTGTTCTCATGAATTTAGAGATAGACAAAAATCTGTAGAATCAGAGTCAACATTACTCAGAATTTGAACAGATATATCAGTCAAAATTCCAATAATGCTAATAACAGTAACAGATTTGTTGAGGTCTTACACATTGGAATGCTTTATATGCATTAGTAAAATATATGCCTTCTGGTACATATTTCACTGTGTATGTGGGATTTGCATTTTAGAAAACTTAAAGGAAACCATTGGATATTAAAGGGAATAATACATTTTCATCACATAAAGTAAATGATTAGAATAGAAAGTCCTTACCACTCATCAGGATTATCCTAAAGATTGGAATTCACAGAAGGCTCCTGTTCTCGTGTTCGTGACAATACACGTCATTGGTAAACATTTGCTGTGGTAATGCAGAGTGAACTGGCATCCCGTAGACATGAGCTCTGCAGTGCTTTCCTGATAGACCTCACCCAGCAGGACCTCACTCTGTGCACGTGGCTTGTGACCGGAAGAGAACAGTTTGTCCATCTGTGTTTGGAACGGAGTCCAAGTGTCCACGCACCACCAGGGAACCTGATGTGACCTGCCACATCCAGAGGGGTGGTACCCAAGCCTCTGCGTTCTCGGTGCTAATCTGGTGATCGTGAATCTGGCATTGCCATCATTGCTTTTGGCCGGGGCTTCCCTTGTGATTCAAAAGTGAGACATGCAGGCGTTCTGCCATCTAGCAGGAGCCCAGGCTCCTTGTTTAAGAAGGCAAAAGCCGTTTTAAAAAGTGTGTGACTGGAGTCCTGAGTGTGGTGAGCTGAACTGGTAGGAAATAACATTCAGCTCAGTGTTTTGGCAAAGGACTGGGATAGTGAGGCAGACACGTCTGTTTACCTTCCCAGCTAGAAAAGAAACATGTAGGTCGGCAGCCAAGAAGAGGAGGGTCGAAACGGGGAATAGGGAACAGGACTTGGCTCTGCTTATATTGATTTTGGCAAAAACGCCACGTGAAAAATTATGCCTCAGATAAAAATAAATTATAATCTACAAGTATTTGAATGAGAAGGGTTCCCTGTGAAAACTTAATAAATGAATGCTAATTCAGTTACCAATTTGTTGCCATGAAACATAATCATTCGTGTTATTCCGTGGAGCTTGTTTTGGAAAAGATTGCATAACCCATGAAGCAATTCTTCATAAAGTGCATAAAAGTGTCAGCTTATGTATAATTTACACAGCGAATGTTAGTTATGGTCTGTTTAATAGTATTTAATGCTGTCCTATGACATCATTCTTTCATTCACCAGTTGAAAAAAAAAAAGACCCATCAAAAACAGTTTATAGTGTCAGAAATATGCTTATTGAATTTGATAAAAATTGTAGAGGATGATAAACAGATTCACTGGGGGAGGGATCTTGAAGAGATTTTTGGAAAGAGTTATTGTGCAAACGCATACTCGGTATTTACTCTATACTTATTTTAATCATAATTTACTAACTGGGTATGTGTTATCTAATATGCTGCTAACATGCCCTAAGCAATTCATTTTGCCGACAGCATAGTAAATTGCCATATAGCCTTGGCCCTTTATTAGTAGCAATGATTAAATCCAATTTTCGTTGTACTTACTACATTTTCTGCACTGCCTACGGGGCATCCCTGTGGTGG
Organism: Ovis aries; assembly: GCF_016772045.2. NCBI lineage: Eukaryota > Metazoa > Chordata > Mammalia > Artiodactyla > Bovidae > Ovis > Ovis aries. The sequence continues at coordinate 47,942,714 of NC_056075.1, read as the reverse complement.
GGAGGGAGAGAGATTGCTGCTTGTATCCTAATCTCTCCCTCTTTTAGGCCCAAATCCATTCTGTGTCTTTCAGCAGGATATACCCACCTACGTCTGTTTACACTGTTTTTCTACCGTGTAGGATATTTTTAGTGCTGTTTGAAAAAAGCAGCTCAAAATGTTTGAAAACTGTTGTATTGAATATAATATAGCCCATGATCTGTCTTTATGCTGTAAAAGCATCGAATTAAAAAAAAAAAATCCACCCTGTCCTCTGTGTGTGTGTGAGTGTGTGTGTGTGTGTTGAATCCTATAGGAAGACAAGGATTGACTTCACATATTATGGGACCAGAATATTCTAGTATGTTAACTCTGGGTGAATTCTCATAGGGTATGTAACTGTATTATTTAACTCAGCAAAGCAAGTTGGGGTACAATTTGTGTGAAATGTATTATAGAAAATGAAGTTACAAACCCTCACATGTCATGAACCCTGGCACGCGTTTCTTGGAGTTCCACTGGATGGGAGTTTGCATAATTCAGCTCTGAGTTTCCACGCTCTGAGTTCACATGCTACACATGTGCACTGTGCCTCAGAACCTCATTTTATTTGCAAATGGATTTCCTGGCTCCCGAGTCTGGGTTTAATCCAGGGGTCCTCAATGAGTCTGCAAGGAATATTTTTGTAATTTTTGCCTGAGCATTGGTAGGATGAGGTCTCAGCAAGCCGACAACTCGGACTGAAACACAACCCTGTGCCCACCCCATGCCCCCGCCGGGAGGACTCTGAGCCCCTGTGTCTCGTGGGTCGCGGGTTGCATGCCTGGGAAAGGGGAGGGCTGGTTTCTCAGCCAAACTTCAACATCTGGTGAGTTGGCTTGCAGCGTTGCTGCTTGAAAGGCCCTCAGCAAATGTCCTTCAGGAACAACTTGGGGGTCATCTTCTGCGGAATGGCACCCAAAGGTTTTACATGAAGGATTTTTTCACTATCTTTCTTTGCCCAGGGTGGAGGTGTCCTTTCCACTAGGGAGACGGAAAGCAAACCCCAGCAGTTTATCTCCTGGTCCAGGTGGCACCCAGGTTGGTGTCTGATGGTGGTGCCATGTTCCAGGGTAGGGCTCTGGCGAGCTTCACCTCTGATCCCCACTGCCTGCTGTGCTGGCATCTCCTGAAGCACACGCTGGACCAAGATGGCATCTGTTGTCTCAGATGCCGAAGCCTCCTTGTGAAAGCCTGGAGCAGGAGCCCCCTTGGTCCTCGCAGCCTCTGCACCTCTCTGCACAACTCCTTTCGCACATCTCTCTCTCTGAGTCCTTCGTCTTCCACCCAGTGCAGGCACTCTGCACCTGCTCAGGGCTTCCCCACTCCTGGAGAAGGTTCCCTTTGCCCTATTTCTCCCCATGACTACTCCGGGCTCCTCCCTCCCTTCCTTCCCTCTGATCCAGATGCCCCAGTACTAAACGCCATTCCTTCTTGGTCCTGCTGAGTGCAAATTTGGAAATGTGGGCTAATGGGGGATCCCGAGTTAATGGCTTTCCCTCCCACGAAACACTTTTCAGACAAGCTACTCTCCCCCAAGGGAGGGAACAGAGAGCTGAGGATTTCTGCTTCAGCATCAGGCCTTGATCGAAGATGAGATTGTGACAAGCAGGCCTTTTGAGGCTTTAAAACTCAAATCCTGGAGGCAGCTGCCTTTCTCTGCCCCCGGGACAGGGGCAGTGACGGGGGTGGAGGAATCCTCTGACTCCTCCCCAACATCCCATCTTCTCCAGCTCTGGTTCTTGGCTTTGCATGTGGAGTTTGGCCAGGCTCTGGATGAGTCTTAGCTGGCCGCTGAGTCCCTCTGGCTTTGGGACCTGGGGAAGTCTCCCATGTTTCCTCATTTATAGAGCGGATAGTTCTGTGGGCTTCCTGGCGGGGTTGGGGGAGCGCTGCAGAAGCTGCACCCAGGAACACAACCCAAGCACGTCCCAGATGTAAACCATAGACTGGGATACTACGGGTGATTTTATCCTGTAGCCCAATTCATCAGGGAGAACCGGGGGACAGGGAATGCAAAAGGAGCCTTGGAAAATGCACCCCATGATGGCCTGAAACATCTGCTGCTCTGCTTCTGTTGAGGTTTTGGCTCTGGGTGAGTGGAGGACCACTCTGTGGTTGACCAGAAGGAAACGAGGTGGGCCAGACCAAAAGAAAAGCTGGAGAGGACGAGACATCAGATGGGGAGATGGGAAGACCTGTCTGTGTCTGGGGCACACATGTGGGGCTGACAACCCACTTTTGACCCTCCCGCTCCTTGGTTTCAAGGCCTCTATTTTGCCTTCTTTAAAATGCCAAGACAGATCCTCTCCAGAGACTGTTCCAATTGCACGAGGCAATGGATTTCTCTTGGGTAAATTACCTGGAGAATTTCCCATTCCACCTGATAATTTTAGAGAGAGCCTTAGACAGACACACAACTGTGTGAGTCTGAAGATCCAGTCTCCCTGATGCCACCTCCTACAAACTCGATGCTTACAGGGCTCATCAGCCTCTTTGAATTAAGGTAAATCCACGTCATACAGAAAATCCAAAAGGGAGCGTGGCTCCTTTGTCATTTTCACATGTCTTCCTCCTGAAGATCAAAGCTGCTGTCCTTTGGAGAGATTACTTGACTAATTGTGTAGTTGTAGTTTAGACTCAATGAATAGTTAAATGGCTTTTTGCTGTCAAAATTACACCTTCTCCAGGAGTTGGAAGGAACAATGGCTCTGGTTGAATCTGGTTGCTGTAATATTGATATCCTTCATGAATAGTAAAAAGATTGCTTTTTTAAAACCTTTCTTGGTTAAATTGATCCCTTTTCTTTCGGGACTTATAGAAATGGGTAGCCCGTGAAAACAGCCTAAACAGTGGCTGTTGGGGATGAAATGGAACTGAAAGAGGTAATTCCTCCTGGAAATCCATGAAGCAGCGGGGAATGCTCCAACACATGAGGTTCATAGAAACTTCAAATGCTTCGTCTTCTTTTTACCTGTGCTTAGAAGTTAAAAATGTTGTTCAACAGTTGTTTTTTTTTTTTTTTTCCCTGCCCAATTTTTTTTTTAATCCCCACTCCCTCTGCCAAACAAAAGCATATGATGGTTTTTGGTGAGTGACGTCCTTTTGGTGTTGGATATTTAATGTCACAGTTTATCTAGAATCACCCTATTAACAAATTCCTAAGATAGTAATTAATCTAAAATGAAACCGATTTCCCGGGAGCTTTCCCAGTGAATCCCCATCTCCCACTGGCCTGGTCTGTGGCAAATCCACCTTATGCTCCCAAAGGAAAACAAGGGCTCAGAGACCATCTCTGACGCAGGACTTCAGCATTGCTTTGGGGAACGGGCTGCAAGACGCATTTACCCAGCGAAAGAAGAGAAAGGCATTTTGTTCCCCAATGTTGAAAGGTAGACAACTAACGGTGTATTTCTAATTACCTGACTGCTTTAGCACGGAAAGTAGTCAGTTTATAGTTACCTTCAATACGTAGACTACAAATTATTAGTGCATGAAAATGGTATCCAAGTTCTGTGGCTGGGTCTAGTAATTTTGGATATTTTCCATGCTATTACTGCCTGCTCCATATACCTTTACTGGTTCTTTTTGAAATTAACTTAATGGCACTCTGCAGAAATGGACTGCCTACTGCGAGTGTGCGCTTGCCTGCGAAGATGGACTGAGTTCCCACTGAGAAGCACTGATTTGGCACAAACAGAGGAATGCTTCAGCATTAATTTACTTGAGTATCAAATTATTCAAAATAAATAATTAAAGGCTTTTTAGGAGTCGGAGTCAATATTTGCTTTCAATATTTTGGATCCATTAACACATATCCCATATTGAGAAAGGCCGGGGGCCCTGCCAAGTTCTGCCAGGCGGCAGCACGTCCCTCAGATTGCTACAGGTCTTTCCCTTCAGGCATTAGCTGGCGTTTCTCTGTCCCTGAAACTCCTCCACAGCCCCTGGCACGCTCGCCCGGCGAGTCTCCCCTCCCAGTTGCGGCGGCTCCAGTGCTGTCTGATGTCCTTCCCTTTCCACTGCCCTGGAGTCTGCAGCCCTCCTCCTCCAGGCAGTGTTTCTCTGGAGGGACAGGGTCTTTGGGGAGAGAAACGTGGGGACAGGAGGCCTGCGTGGTCCCCTGGAGGCTGGTGACCACAGCATGGCCGTGTGGGGAGAAGAGCCCCCAGACGCTGCCCCTGGAGCAGCGGTTTGACCCAGGCCTTGTCAAATCCGAAGCGTCTCCCTGACCACCTGCCCTGCCCTCTGCTGGAGGCCTGTCCACCCTCACGCTCCCTGTCATCCTCAACTTGGAGCTTTCACCATGGTTTGCAGCCTGGGAACAAATGGTAACCCAAGGACAGTGCAAGAGGCCACAGGTCTCAGGATGGAAAGGACGTGGCCATCTTTCAGCTCTGTCCACTGAGTGTGTGTGTCTGCTCACACGCGTGTACACGCAAAGTGGTCCAGGGACTGACATCCGAGAACATCATCTTCTTACATGATCACTTGGGGGACCAATCCTGTGGGACTGAGTGCTCTCTGAGTATCTCCGGTTAACCTATGTCCAGCTTGTGCCAAGGGGACGAGTGATGTGAATATCCCTTTAATTTCTCTCTCCAGCTCTCTCCCTGTCTCTGTCCAGAAGCAAGTGCGGACCCACAGAGTCGCAGAGAGAAAAGAGAAAGCAGTTAATTCTACCAAGGGCTCTCCACTCTCCTTCCATAAAGGCAGGACGATTTCCATTTGAAAGGGAGGACTGTTAATGAGCTCAGTTCTCCTAGCCTATCACCCCACAAGCAAGGGGCTGCTTTGAAGTCAACATGGTCTATTATGGGTGAAATAAACCCCGCAGAGCAAAGGGCAGTTCAAGTGCAGACTTACAGACGCTAATGGCACACGCTCAGCCCACTTCAGTTCCGCCGGCCGCTCTAGGCTGAGGACGCCTTGAGTCCCGCGGGAGAGCACCTGGTCCTCCCCAAGCATCTCTGCCCCTCTGGGACCTGGGGCCCCAAATGCAGCCTTCTCATTGGTGAAAAAGCCCATAGCTCACTTCCGTCAGGTTTTAGAGAGATGTGGGTAAGGACTTTTAAAGGTTTTATCAAAATGTTTTCCTTTTCAAGTACCCACAGGGGAAAAGAACACAGTTATAAACATGGTAGACTGGCCTTTTTGGCTGCATCTGAAATGAATATTTTCTGCCTATAAGTTCAGCAAATAGCACTGAGCAGCAGTAATTGGAGAACACGGTCTAAATTCCCTCCTCTTCTCCGAGCAGGAGGAATTTGGCTTCAGATGTTAATCATTTTAGGCATGGATTTCATTGCTATTACACGACAGTACTTGGCTGCTCTGAAAGCAGAGGAACACACAATGCTTTTTACACAAAATGAGGGAGAACGTGGGATTCCCCTACCACAAATCTGGGCTGCAGAGCACGAATCCACCTCCTGAAATGTGGCCGTCGCGTCCCACCATAGCTGATGGGTTGCGGTCAGTACCACGTGGGCACCCATAGGCACGTGCGTGTTGCTGCATGTCAGCACAGCTTCTAACACGCTCTACCTGTTACCTTGTTTGTTCATGTGTTTCTGGAGCAGTAAGACTGACCCTAGCAAGGCAGGACAGTTTTGAGAATTAAGTCAGTAAGAGGTTGGAAGAATAATTGATATGTCATCTTTTAATGGGCATTAAAAAATTGAACTCACAGCATTGTCAATTACACATCCTCTTAAATTATAGATTGAAGAGAGGTATTAATAACGATAAGAAGAAGGGAAGAGGTGGGAAAACCATTTGCAAACCAGTGTGTGTGGCCGTGAAGCTAACATGGAATGTGAGGAACACTGACTTGTGAGCTCTCCGTTTACAGTATGCAAATGATGCTCTTTATAATTCAGGACGTGGTTTAGCAACACGTCGGAAAACTATACTTGGTAGCATTACTCTATTTAGCATTACTAAGCATTACTAAGATGTTTCTCTTTTTCTAGTAGTTCATCTTCCATAATTATACTTGCTTTATTACAGGACCCTTTGTCTTTTATTACAGAATCCCCGGTCTTCTCTTGCTAGGATTAAACAATCACATTTAGGCATCACCTTGTCCCACTCCAGGAGTTTAATGAGAATGAGGTTGCCAGCGACATTTCTGTGCTTCCAAACCTTGTGCTTGCATCCAGGACCCCATCTTTGTCCACTTTTCATCACGAACTTCTCCCACCTTTTCTACTCCTCCTCACCTCTCTCCTGTCAGCCTGAGTGGTTCCCTGAGGCCCCCACCATGAGCATTGCCCATCCTGGTGCTCACAACATTTAATCTCACTTGTTTCTCCTTGTCGAGATGGGAAACGATGCCAGACAGCGGAAGCCTTCCTCAAAGTCCTTTACAGTTAGCACTCTGCTGCAGGCAACCGCCGTTCTGACATCTATCATCACAGTTTTAAAACTTCCAATGTGTGAAATTACATTCCATCTACTCATGTATATTGCATTGGGCTTTTTAGCTCAACAACACTGCTACAACATTTATCCGTGTATATAGCAATACTTTGTTCTTTTTCCCTGCCATATAATCTACTGCATGGAAGCATCATAATATTGTTATGTGTCCTGCTGTTGGTGGGTATCTGTGGGTTTCCCCCAAGTTTTGGTGATTAGAAATAGCACTGCTGTATATGCGGGCCTCCCTGGTGACTCAGACAGTAAAGAATCTGCCTGCAATGCAGGAGATCTGAGTTTGATCCCTGGATCAGAAAGATCCCCTAGAGAAGGAAATGGCAACCCTCTTGCCTGAAGTATTGTTGCTTGGAGAATCCCATGGGTAGAGGCACCTGGCAGGCTATAGTCCATGGTGTAGCAAAGAGTTGGACACACTAAGGGACTAATACTTCCACTTTTTCACTGCTGTATACGTCCATAGATGCATATATCATATAATTGAATATGCTTGTGTGCCTGGATTCTTTATTGTGTCCTTCCATCATGAGTTTTCATAATTGATTTGGGAAATACATTTTTCTCTCATCAAAGTCTAATACATTCTTTAACTTCAAAATTGTCCTTTCCATTTCTATATAAATGTTAAAATCAGTTTGTCAACTTTACACACAAAATGCCTCGGGATTTTAAGACTGGGGTTTTATTGACTCTCTAGGGAACTGACATAATTACACAATTGAGTCTGTTAATCAATGCTCATGGCATATATATACACTCATTTCAATCTTCTGTAATTTCTTTCGGTGATTTGCTGTTTTCTGTGCAGACACTGTACATCTTTTGTAGACTTATTCCTAGGTATGTGATTCTTAATGCTATTATGAAAGTGATAGTGAAAGTCACTCAGTCACGTCTGACTCTCTGCAGCCCCATGGACTGTAGCCTCCCAGACTCTTCTGAACATGAGATTTCCCAGGCAAGAACACTGGAGTGGCTTACCATTTTCTTCTCCCGGGGATCTTTCTGACCCAGGGATTGCACTCAGGTCTCTCTGCGTATCCTACATCAGCAAGCAGACTCTTTACCACTACCGCCTCCTGGGAAGCACTATACCAACGCTGCGTTCCTAAAATAACCCCATGGAAATGTGATGCATTCGTGTTTTTGTTTCATACCAGATTTGGTTTGTTAATATTCGGCAAATTTGCGTCCAAGTTATTAGACCTGTCACTTCAGTTCAGTCACTCAGTCGTGTCTGATTCTCTGCAACCACATGAACCACAGCACACCAGGCCTCCCCGTCCAATACCAAATCCTGGAGTCCACCCAAAGCCATGTCCATTGTGTCAGTGATGCCATCCAACCATCTCATCCTCTGTCATCCCCTTCTCCTCCTGCCCTCAATCTTTCCCAGCATCAGGGTCTTTTCCAATGAGTCAGCTCTTCGCATCAGGTGGCCAAAGTATTGGAGTTTCAGCTTCAACATCAGTCCTTCCAATGAACACCCAGAACTGATCTCATTTAGAATGGACTGGTTGGATCTCCTTACAGTCCAAGGGACTCTCAAGAGTCTTCTCCAACATTGCAGTTCAAAAACATCAATTCTTCAGTGGTCAGCTTTCTTTATAGTCGAACTCTCACATCCATACATGACCACTGGAAAAACCATAGCCTTGACTAGACAGACCTTTGTTGGCAAAGTATTGTCTTTGCTTTTTAATATGCCGTCTAGGTTGGTCATAACTTTCCTTTCAAGGAGCAAGCATATTTTAATTTCAAGGCTGCACTCACAATCCACAGTAATTTTGGAGTCCAGAAAAATAAAGTCAGCCACTGTTTCCACTGTTTCCCCATCTATTTGCCATGAAGTGATGGGACCGGATGCCATGATCTTAGTTTTCTTTTTCTTTTTCATAAGGCCCTTAATCAAATGTTGATGTGAAGATTATATTGGTTTTGAAAAATAAATGGACAGAGTGATTTCTCTTTTGCTAAGCTTTGAAAAAAAATAAGATAGGCACCATTTCTTTCTTAAATACACAGAAGAATTCACCAAAGAAGTCATTTAGATGTTGGGTTTTCCCTTGTGGGATGTGTTTGAACTACAATTTTAATTTTTTTTTAGTATATATCAAGCATTTCAGATTTTCTATTTCTTCTTGAGTCAGTTTTGTATGTTTCAGTGATACATTCCACCTAAATTCTCCAAATGTATTGACATGAAGTTGTTCAGAATATCATCTTCTTAGCATCTATAATATATACATTGATAGTCTTTTTTTGTGTGTGTTTGTTCCTGGTATTAGTATTGTTGCCTTCCTTTTTCTTGATCAGTCTCACCCTATCTATGTGTATAATTTGTTAGATTTTTCATAAAGTCAGTTTCAGGCTGCGTTTATTTTCTACTGCCCTTGTTTTACATTTAGCTGGCTTATGCTCTTACCTTGCTCTTTCTCCTTCTGCTGTCTCAAATTTGCTACTTAACCTAGTATTGAATTCTTAAGTTCTTTTTTTCATTTCTTTGGGCCCAATTTACTTCTTATTTTTAGGGTCTTGATATGAGTATTTAGGGCATCAGTCCTCAAAGTATCTTCTGTGAACCCTGGGGGTACACAGGGAATTTAGGTGCCCAATGAAGTCAAAAGTATTTTCATAATAGTACTAAAACAATACAATATTCATTACCTTTTTACTGTGTTAGTTTTTATTGATGATGTAAAACTAACAGTGAATACAATTGTTGGTGCCCTCTGAATTAGCACAGCAACCTCAAACTGTATTAGTAGTCATTACATACCTTAATGCCACATAACTTTCAAACAAACTGATTGTTTCACTTAAAATATATTTGATGAGTGGTAAAAAAATAATTTTATTTGTCTTTTAATAAATATTCTGTATAGCAAAATAAGAAATATGCATAAAGCATTTCTGTTGAATACTGAAGTCCAGTAATTGACTCAAAGGAGAGTACTTTTGTAATTGTTGGTGATACAAAATGAACAAGCCCCCTTTTTTTTCACGAATTGCTATTTTACTTGAAAAACTGACAGACAAGTTGCAGTTATTCCAAGTTGGGTATTTAGCAGAAGTTTTTCTAAAGAATAATAAAATAAATCTGTCATTTCAAGGAAAATCACTGAGAATATTTATTGCCAATGGTAAATTTCAAGCTTTTAAGCAAAGCTGAAAATTTTGGAAGACTTGCATTCGCCAGTTATTGGTCAGGCATGCTGGTTTGCCTGGAACTGTGGAGTTTCCTGGGCTGCAGGAATTTCAGTGGTAAAACTGGACCAGTCCCAGGCAAAGAGAAGGTTGTTTCCACTAACAGGACCTTGAGAGGTTTGCCATACCTTGAGACAGTCATAATGATAGGTAGAGACATTCCTGAGTATAACTTCAAAATAGTGTATAAGGATAATGTGTTGGTATTTGCAAGATCCGCCTAACTCAGTAAATGAATATTTTCCAAATGGCTGTTGTATGCTCATGCTAAGTCACTTCAGTCTTGTCCAACACTGTGACCCTGTGGACTGTAGCCCGCCAGGCTCCTTCGTCTATGGGCTTCTCTCGGCAAGAATGCTGGAGTGGGTTGCCATGCCCTCCTCCAGGGGATCTCCCCAACCTAGAGCTAGATCCCACAGCTCTTCTGTCTAACCTGCATCGTCAGGTGGGTTCTTTGCCGCTAGCGCCGCCTGGGAAGCGCCTGATTATCGTATAATGTTAGAAAATTATGTGTGAGTGAAAGATCCACTCGATGGGTGAGATAGACATGGATTCTAGTGTAACAGAGTAGAGAAAATGCACGCACATCAGCTGGCACATTGCAATTAACCTCTAAAAATTCACGCCTGACAAATTTTGGTGTAGTATCAAAGTAGACTCACATACCTGACAAAGCTATTAAAATACCCCTTTATCCAACTACATAGCTATGTGAAGATAAATGTTCTTTATGTACTTCACGCCAAAACAAAATATCAAGACAGATTGAATACAGCTGCAATATGAGATAAAGCTGTTTTCCATTAAGCTAGGCATTACAGAAATTTTCAAAAATGCAAAACAATGCCAAACTTTTCACTTAATATTTTACTTTAGAAAATTTTTTTCCTAAAAAGATGTTATCAACGTTAATATGTAATGGATTCACTATTGTTACTTAAAAAGAATTAATAAAAAATTTTTAAAGCCTAGTATTAGAGTATGATAAATAAGGATTGATATTATTCACATAAGCAAGAATTATTTGGGGTCCTCAATGACTTTTAAGACTATGAAATAGTCTTGAGGCCAAAAAGTTCAAGGGCATTTGGCTTAGATCATGATTTTGCAGCCTTTACACGTGTCCAAAATGTGCATTTAAGGGTATACCTTTCTTTCTAGGTACTACTTAATCTGAAAATTTCAGTAAAACTTGTTTTCATTATTATTCAGTCTGAAATTGACATATATATACTACTATGTATAAAATAGACAACTAATCAAAACCTGTTGTATAGCCAGGGAACTCTACTCAATGCTATGTGGTTCCCTAAATAGGGAGGAAATCTTTAAAAACGGGGGATATATGTTTATACATAACTGATTCACTCTGCTGTACGGTAGAAACACACGGCATTGTGAAGCAACCGTACTCCAATAAAAACTAATTAAAAACACATTCTAATTTTCATTATGATTTCTTCTTTGACTGTACATTATTTAGAATCATGTTGCTTAATTTCCAAATAATCAGGAAGGAATTTTTGGTTATCTTTTAGTTATTGATTTTGAGCTCAATTCTGCTCTGATCATAGAGCATATTGTATTGAGACTTGTTTTATAATCCAATGTAGATTCTAGGAAACGTTTTGTGTGAACTTGTAAAGAGTATGTATTCTGTGGTTGCTGGGTGTAGTATACTATGTATGTCAAACAGGCCCGATGGTTAACTGTGGCTTTTGCTTCTTCTATAGACTTAGTGATTATATTTTTTCTGCTTATTCTATCTTCCACTGAGAGAACAGTATTAAAATCTCTAAGTAAATTTGTAGATTTCTGTGGTCTCACTTTTACCTCTGTTGTATTTGCTTTATATATTTTGAGGTTATTTTATTAGGTGGAACACATTTAGAATTATGTTATCCTGTTGTTGAACTTTCCCTTTAATCACTATAAAATCTCTCTTTATTTCTAATAACATATCTGGTGTTAGAGTCAACTTTGTCTGGTGTGAACATAGGTCCTGCAGTCTTTTGGGGGTTGATATTTGCATGAGATCTCCACTTTCATTCTTTTCCTCTGAACTTGACTGTACCCTTACTAATTAGACAACCAACATCTAGCATATTTGAGCGACATGTATTTAGGCTTTAAAAAGTTCATTTTAAAGATTACATGAGTCTTTCAGTTGGTGTATTCACTCCATTTATGTCTCATATAAACTTTGGTGTAGGGATTACATTTGATGTTCTATTCTTTAGCTCTTGTTTCCTCTATTTTCTCTAGCCTGATGCCAAGAATAAAAACATTATTTATTCAAGCTTTTACTCTCTATCAGATTACTGGCTATCTGTTCTTTTATTTTTTCTTATGTTTATATGCTGTTTTATTTTTTTCTCATGGTTTTTCTCATGGTTATTATTTTTGGTGGGTCCCTGGGTGACTTTCATATTCTTAGCTTATTAGAGTCAACTCAGATTAAACCTTTTATCATTTTTCCAATAGTGCAAAGACTTTAAAACATTTTAGTTACGTGTGTTCTGTATATCTCTTTGAGCTGTGTGGATGTTTTGACAGTGTCAATCCTTCTGACTTGTGACTGTGGGAGCTCTTCCCATTGATTTGTGTCTTCCTTTGATTTCTTTCATTAATGTCTTCCAGTTTTTGGTGTATCCATCTCTCACCTCCGAGGTTAAGTTTATTCCTAGGTGTTTTGTTCTTTTTGGTGTCATTATAAGTGCTACTGTTTTCTTAATTTCTCTTTCTTATAGTTTATCATTGGTTTATAGAAATACTGTATAGGACATACAGATTTCCCTATCTTGATGTTGTATCCTGCAAATTTACTGAATTGATGAATTAGTCCTAATAGTTTTTGGTGCTGGTGTTGCTTGTGTCATCTGCAAACTGGAAAGCCAGAAGACAGTGGAGAGAAATCTTTTAAATGCTAGAAGAAAGTAATAGCTACTTCAGGAATTTATCCTCACTGAAGTGTCTTTTAAAAATAAAGAACACATGAAGTTTGAAAACTGAGAATATGTATTTACAGTACACCCACACTAAAAGCAATATTGAAGCAGATTGTTGAGGCCCAAAGGAAACGGTAATGAGTAGATCCCCAGGGACTTCTCTGGTGGTTCAGTGGCTAAGACTCTGCGATCCCAGTGCAGGGGCATGGGTTGGATCCGAGGTCAGGAATTTAGATCTTGCATGCCGCAACTAAGACCCAGCACAGCCAAATAAATAGATGAGTGTGTTGAGCTTCCCAGGTAGTGCTCGAGGTAAAGAATCTGTCTGCCAATGCAGGAGACATAAGAGACGCGGCTTCAATCCCTGGGGCAGGAAGATCCCCTGAAGGAAGAAATGGCAACCCACTCCAGTATTCTTGCCTGGAGAATCCCACGGACAGAGGAGCCTGTTGGGCTACAGTCCAGGGGGTTGCAAAGAGTTGGACATGACTGAAGTGTGCGTGCGTGCATCTGCAAATAGTGAGTTCTACTTTTTCCTTTTTAACACGAACATCTTTTATTTATTTTCCTTGCCTAATTACTCTGGATAAGAGTTTCAAATCTGTGTTGAATAAAGGTGGTGAGAGTAGGTTATCTTGGTGTTTTTATGGGTGTTAGAGGAAAAGCTTTTAGCTTTTCACCACTGGAGTGATGTTAGTTGGGTAAGCTTTCTAAGGGTCTTTGTTTCTTTAAGCACTACTGTGAACCTACTCATTGCCATTTTCCTTGTACCTTAGTAGCCTGCTTTAATGTTTCTTTTAGTGTGGGTGTACTATAAATACATATTCTCATTTTCCAAACTTTATGCGCTCTTTGTTTTTGAAAGATACTTCAATGAGGATAAATTTCTGAAATAGCTATTACTTCCTTCTATCATTTGAAAGATTTCTCACCACTGTCTTCTGGGTTTCTTCATTTATCTTGAAAACATAGTAGTCTATCATTATTTTCCCTTCATTTATCTTTGGTTGCTTTTGCTGTGAATTTCTTGCCTGTCTTTGATTTTCAATTTTGGTATGAAAATCAAAACCATATTTATCCTTTTTGTATTTATCCTTTCAGGGACTTTGTAGAATATCTTGAAATTCTTCTGTCAGAGTTGGAAAAATCTCACCCACTATCTCTTCCAATGATGCTTTTATCTAACCTTTCTAGTTAACCATGTGTTAGACTTCTTCACCCTGTTTCATTTATCTCTTAGGTTTCCCTGGGCCAGTTTTGAATCTTTCACATTGATCTGTCATTATTTCACGAATCATCTCTTCTTCTATGTCTAACTTTCATGTGAATCAATTGGCTAAATTCTCAAGTTATGTATTGTATTTCCTTATGATTCTTTCTTATTGATTCCAGTTTTCTGACAAAATTCTCTATTTTCATTAATTTTCTCAGACATATTCGTTATAAGTCTAGTTCATATCTGATTAATATAAGGATCACCTGTGAGCCTGTTCCTATCTTCAATTGTTTCTCTTGAATTTTATGATTTATTTCTGTTGTGCCTCTTATTTGGTAAGTTTTTATTTGAATGTCAAGACTCCACATGATAATAATATACGGCCACTGGATGATGCTGCCCTTTACGTCTTGAGGGGGATGGAGTAGGGGAAGACGATCTTGACCTCATCTAGTCTGGTTTTCCGTTGGTGTAAGGGGTGATCTATTGAGGTTAGTGAAAGTGAAAGTCACTCAGTCGTGTCCGACTCTTTGTGACCCCATGGACTTCACAGTCTGTGGAATTCTCTGGGCCAGAATGCTGGAGTGGGTAGCCTTTCCCTTCTTCCAGGGGATCTGTTGAGGCCAAGTTGTGTCCAATTCTTTGTGACTGCATGGACCGCAGCACGCGGGGTTTCCCTGTCCTCCACTATCTCCTGCCTATCTATATGTGCTTTGCCCTATTCCTGGGCGATAGCGTTTCAGGAACTTCAGCTGAGAACCTGAAGTCCTTTCCATGCCCCTCCCCCACTCCTTAGTGAGCTCTGAACTGCGATTTTTGTCTCTCTTGGACTCTGCATCTGCCAAAATCCCTGCTTAGCTTTTAAGCCTCTTAGCAGCTGCTTCCCTCTGGGTGTCTCTTGCTTTGCCCTGTGTTCACTGCTTGGCATTGACAAGTGCCCTGGGGAGAGCTGGGTGCGGAACACCAGGGCTGGCTTCTCCTGGGGTTTCTTTCACACTAGAATCCTGGCCTCTCGTTTCCCGGCTGTGCTGCATTCCAATCGTTGTCTTCTCAGCCCAGGGAGACTTTTCTGGGCTACACTTTTCCTTTCAACTCTATTTCCTACACTGTAAATTGGCGAATACCCCAGTGGGGAAAAAGCATCAGTGAACAGAAGACCCACCCCAGTGCTTTCCCCTTCCTGCTGAGATTTCAAACCCTCAAGTCTTGGCTGTCTTGATTGGTTTCCAATGTCCTCAAGCAGACTTTTTTTTTTTCTATCCAGCTTTTAGAGTTGTTCTCAATAGCAGGGCCCTCTCTCATTGCCAGAAAGGTTCACTTCTCTATAAGGGTTTCCCTAAAGCCCCCTGAGTTGGTGATGGACAGGGAGGCCTGCCGTGCTGCAGTTCATGGGGTCGCAAAGAGTTGGACACGACTGAACTGAGCGACTGAACTGAACTGAAGCCCCTGAAGTTGTGCTTCGTACTCAGTCCTGCACTCAGTCACTACTCGGCCTTTGGGCTAAGATCAAGCATAGTATGGGGGCTTCCCAGATGGCAGAGTGGTTAAGAATCCACCTGCCAATGCAGGAGAAGCAGGAGACAGAGACACGGGTTTGATTCACGGGTCGGGAAAATCCCTTGGAGGAGGAAATGGCCACCCACTCCAGTATTCTTGCCTGGAAAATCCCGTGGACAGAGGAGGACGGTAGGCTACAGTCCACGAAGCTGCAAAGAGTAAGGTGCGACTGAGCACACACACAGTCCTCAGGGCTATCACTGGACTTGGGATGTTCTTGGGGAAGCATGAGCTGGATCGGCTCTGGTGCTTGATATTTGAGAGGTGGTCGTACCCTGTTTGCTTCTCTGTGGATTTTGTGTTACTGATGACACTTAAAAATGACTAGTTGGGGGTTACATTCGTCTCTCAAACAGGGGCCAGTCATGCGGGTGTCATAACCTCTATCTTGGAGAAAGAAAGGTGAATTGCAAGAATTTCCCCTTGGAGGAATTGGATCTGGAGACACGCGGGGTATTGGGCACATTTTGTTGTTCAGTTGCTAAGTCGTGACCGACTCCTTGCAACCCCATGGACTGCAACACGCCAGGCTCTCCCGTCCTCCACTATCTCCTGGAGTTTGTTCAACTTCCTGTTCATCGAGTCAGTGATGCTGTCTAACCATCTCATCCTCTGCCGCCCCCTTCTCCATTTGCCTCCAGTCTTTCCTAGCATGTGGGTTCTGGCTTAGATGGGCACTTGGCAGGGTTGCCAGCCAGATGTGTGCTGGCTTTCACAGCCACCCAGTGGCCTCATCTTTCCCTTTGACTGGCCAGCCTCTATTCCAGGATGCTTCTGGGTAAATCCCTGTGCTTAATGCTGCCCATGCGGGAGAGAAAGAGAAAGTGGTGTCTTCAGGCAGCTCGTGCCTTTGGTCCCGGGCTCATCTGAGAGGCCAGTCTGGTTTTAACAGTGCAGCATCTCAGCTATCTGCCTTGAGTTTTAGCTGTCAAAACAAACCAGTTCTGGGTCATTACCCCATGGTGCCAGCCAGAATTATGATCCTGGCGGGTTCTCCCCATATCCTTGGCTCCCAAACAAATAGGCCCCAGATCTTTGCTTCTGTGTGACCCTCAGCATTTTAAAGCCTGTGTTTACTTACACCAGCCAAAGTTACCATAATAACAAAGCCCTTTGCTTATTTTCCAGCTTTGTCTGTTCCTTCTCCTGGCTCCGAGGCTGGTTGTGGTTGGCTCAGGTCCATGGCCCTCTTTCATCTTGCATTCCTGGCACCGAGTGCTGGAACAAAGTTGAAGTTGCCACTTAAATTTAGGAAGCCAGGAGGTCTGGAACGGGGACTGGTTCCCTTGGAAAAGATCTATTTTGCCTAGTTTGCAACCTGAAGGTACTGACTAATGAGGCATCAAGCTCATGGCACCTTTGTGGGGGCAGGGGGCCAGGGCTGAGACATTTTCTCTTCTGTGGGCTCCTTTGGCATTTGGCATGACCTTAGGACCCTCTTCTGAAACAATGTATTTAAAAATCTATGAAATGAAGGCAAATATTGTCGAAAGTGAAAGTGTTAGTCGCTCAGATGTGTCTGACTCTTTGCGACCCCATGGACTATAAAAACAGAATTTGCCAAGAGAACGCACTGGTTGTAGGAAACACCCGGCTCCTCTGTCCGTGGGATTCTCCAGGCAAGAATACTCGAGTGGGTAGCCATTCCCTTCTCCAGGGGATCTTCCCAACCCAGGGCTTGAACCCAGGTCTCCTGCACCGCAGGTAAAGACAGATTCTTTACTGTCTGAGCAAACGAAGAATAACTGAAATTAAGTTATCAGGTATTAGGAGAAAAAATGGATGGTGCAAACACTAGAGCGACTGTGTGATGCCTGCTTGTTTAACACTCTAGTGACCTGGTCTGGTGAGGGGTGATCAACGCTCTTTGTAGAAGGGATGCTGAAAATGACTGACATTGCATGTCGCGTTGTGTTTGTAGCAGATAACGCAGAGCCTCTCCTGACTTCTGTCCTTACTGCTGAAAGCACCACGGCTTGCTGCCTGCTTTCAGAATCAAAGTTACGTCACTTCTCAGTAATTTTCCCACCCAGGCTTATGAACCCTTGAATCCTCTCCAGGTTAAAACCTGAGTAAGGGTTACTGTGTGTCTGAAGCCAGAGAAGGGAGCATCTGTGTCTACACGTGGGACGGAAGCGGGTCAGGCTGGTCTTTGACATTTTAACGCAGAGCTCGCCTCCTGTCCTTTTGATCCTGAACTGCAGACTGAATTCACCCAGTGTTTCTCCAGCCGCTTCTATTTCATACCCTGTGCTTCTAAGTCCACGTCACTGGGTGCGCCCTGAGCCCTCAGGTCCCAGTCCCTCTGTTCAGATAGGAGCAGCTCGATGCGGTTCGAAGGTCCAGCCCGCGCTCCTACTCTCCTTGTAGAGCAGCTGCCAGCCTGAGAGAGCCAGTCTTGCCAGTGCAAACCAGGGATGGCATCTCATTTCTTCCTGTGTGCTTACACACACGTGTGTGTGTATGTGTGGCGGAAGAAGTAGGGACTGTCCTGAAGGGAGGCCACCAGTTAGATGGACTTTGAGTCTGAACCTTGCTCACATTTGGAGGCCCCCTGGGAGACAAGGGAAGCAGAGGTGGACTGTTTAGACCCACAAGCCAAGGGCCCAGCAGAGGCCTCTGCCCAGGACTCAAGTGCAGATCTTGCTGGAAAAGCCCCCAGACTACTGGGACAAGCAGCCAAAGGTTGTGGGAATGACAAGCTTCCAGGATGCGGGCTGGACCAAGACACATGGAACTGTGGGAGCTGTGAAGCCAGGGCCAGTGAAGGCCTCTGGATCTGGGCAGCCAAAACAGGGCTGGGGTGGCGGAGTGGGGAAAGAGGCTGACCGCGGGCCAGGAGGTGGGAAAGACAGGTGCCCGGCCTGTGGACCAACGGAGTGGGAACAGGATCCCCAGTAGGCTGTCACAAGCCTCAGTCTAAGGGAAATGGACCATTTGGCTGATATTTCCTTACTTTTAGCTTTTGTAATGAAAAAGGCCGCTTGTATCAATAGCAAAGAAAATAAAACATTAAAGACAACAACAGGCATAGAAGTGATAGCCTCGCCACCCAAGACCAGCCCTGACACTGTAGGTCCTGAGCAAGGCTCACATGGACACAGCCGTGGGATTCACTACGAAGAGGTGCTGATGCAACTAACTAATCTGCCAGGTAGGTGCCGCGGCTCCCCCTCTGCGGGCGAGAATGGCTCCCTGGAAGCGAGGCTGGAGTTCCGAGTTAGGAGCGGGGCTCCTTGCTGTCCCTGTCTGCTTGCGGCAGCAGGAGAGCTGGCCCCTGGCCTAGGACCACGTGTCTCTCTTTGCACCTCTGACCACCTCACACACTTTGAGGACCTTGCATGCAAGCCCTGTCCCTGCGCACTCACCCACAGTGGCCCCCGGGCCAGCCTTGGAGCCTCTGAGTGGACGTGTCTGCAGCAGCAGATGTCACAGGGGAGATGGGCTGGGGTCCACCAGGGACCGTGAACTCCAGGTGAGCTTCTACCCCGCGGACCTCATGACCTTGTCTTCTGAGCAGGTGCGGGGTCAGGGCAGAAGCTCGTAAAGTTCAGAGTACAGGGTACGGGCGCCTCTCTGCTTCGGTGGGGAGGTTCCCGCATCCCACGGCTCAACTTGGCTCATTTCCCCTCGCAGATCTCCAGCCTTCTCCATGCGCGGGTGTTCCTACCAGGCAGAAATCAGCGTATAGGCCAGGTGGGATACTGTCTCACTCTCCACCGTGTCACAAGTATTTCATTTGTACCTACATAGTCTTCCTAGTTTAAATAATTGGTTTTATTGCCCTAGAAATACATGATCACTCAGTTCAGTTCAGTTCAGTTCAGTTCAGTCGCTCAGTCATGTCCGACTCTTTGCGACTCCATGAATTGCAGCACGCCAGGCCTCCCTGTCCATCACCAGCTCCCAGGGTTCACTCAGACTCACATCCATCGAGTCCGTGATGCCGTCCAGCCATCTCATCCTCGGTCGTCCCCTTCTCCTCCTGCCCCCAATCCCTTCCAGCATCAGAGTCTTTTCCAATGAGTCAACTCTTCTCATGAGGTGGCCAAAGTACTGGAATTTCAGCTTTAGCATCATTCCTTGCAAAGAAATCCCAGGGCTGATCTCCTTCAGAATGGACTGGTTGGATCTCCTTGCAGTCCAAGGGACTCTCAAGAGTCTTCTCCAACACCACAGTTCAAAAGCATCAATTCTTCGGTGCTCAGCCTTCTTCACAGTCCAACTCTCACATCCATACATGACCACAGGAAAAACCATAGCCTTGACTAGATGGACCTTAGTTGGCAAAGTAATGTCTCTGCTTTTGAATATGCTATCTAGGTTGGTCATGACTTTTCTTCCAAGGAGTAAGCGTCTTTTAATTTCATGGCTGCAGTCACCATCTGCAGTGATTTTGGAGCCCCAAAAAATAAAGTCTGACACTGTTTCCACTGTTTCCCCATCTATTTCCCATGAAGTGATGGGACTGGATTATGAATAAAAGAATTACTCTATCGTCCTAGAATCCATAGGTGGGTGCTACTAACATTTTGTTTATTTCCTTGCAGAAGGTTTAAGATACATACTCATATATTTTTTTTTCAAAAATAGGATTTTCCCTAATTGTTGTTTTATAGCTAACTTTTCCCACATTTACTGTATCTCAAATTTCCCCAGGTGAATCCATGTATTTCTCCGACATTTTTCCTAATGGCATCCAGCATTTCATGGCACGGCTAAACAAAAACAACGGGGATGATAATTTAATACAAACCAGCTCTGTGCCAGATTCTATGTTTTGTCAGAAATTGCAAGATTTCTGAGAGGTGGGTATTGTGGCCCTCACTCTTAGGATAAAAGTTTCTGATTTTTGCAAATAATACAAAAATTGTATTGTATTAATTGTAAATAATACAATTAAGCGTTGACCTTAATTGCTTACTGTGTGAACTTAAAAACATAATCATTGCACTCATTCCAGTTTTTCTTCAGAAAAATTCCTAGGAATGGAGTTACAACGTCAAAGATCATGCATGTTTTAAATAAACTTTGTGTGTGTGTGCTCAGTCCTGTCCGATCCTTTTCAACCCTGTGGACCATAGCCCACCAGGCTCCTCTGTCTATGGAGTTCTGCACGCAAGAGTTGGGTTGCCATGCCCTCCTTCAGGGGAGCTTCCTGACTCAGGAACCGAACCTCTATCTCCTGCATTGGCAGGTGGGTTCTTTACCACCCCACCACCTGGGAAGCCCCAAACTTGATGTGCATTGCCGAATTTCCTTCTAGAAAGTTTCAGCCCACGACAGGAGAATAGCCCTTCCCTGGGACCAGGTCACTGAGGACCTGACGCCATCAGTAAAAAACAAAGGAAGACAGAACAAATGGACGAAACCCTGTGAGAGGAGCCACGGAGACTCAGGAAGAGCCCTGTGAATCGGACACCTGTGATGCCGGGCGCAAGGGCACGACAGGGGATGAGCTGGCTGGATGGCACCACTGACTCAATGGACATGAGTTTGGGAAAACTCCAGGAGTTGGCGATGGACAGGGAGGCCTGGTGTGCTGCAGTCCATGGGGTCGCAAAGAGTCAGACACAACCGAGCGACTGAACTGAACTGAACTGATGCTGGGTGTGCTCACTCACTACTTCAGAATTTTATTAACCATTCACATTTCTCTTTGGTGAGTCACCTTGCCAGGTTTTCTATTTACCTTTTATTTATTGATTTTCAAGAGTTCTTTTTCTCTTAAGGGCAATAACCACCATAAGCTAGAAGGAAATGGCAACCCACACCAGTATTCTTGCCTGAAGAACCTCATGGACAGAGGATCCTGGTGGGCTACAGTTCATGGGATCACAAAGAGTCGGACATGACTGAAGTGACTTAGCACATACAATCCTATATTTAGCAAACATTTTCTCTCAAATGGTTTCCATTTTAATTTTATGTTGATATTAGTCCTTTCTTCCTCTAGCAGTTTTTTTTTCATTTTTGTTTAGACTACTTGTTAATAATTCTTCTGCTTCCTTCTTTACATCTTATGCTGAGAAAAGCCTTTCTAACACTAAACTTGCATACTTTTAAAAATCATGTATGTTTCTTACTTACCCTTGTTATTTTTCACTTACTTTTTATTTTTATTTGGAATGTAGTTTTTGTGAGATATTATATAAAGATTCAGATTTTTTTTTTTACATAGTCAACAAGGAATTTTGTGCCAGGCACTGAATAATCTGTCCCTCCGGCATGCTTCTGACATCTCCCATTTTCTTACTTATCTCACGACTTGCATTTTCAGTCCGAGTTCTTTGTCCAGCTGTGGTCGTCTGGGTTTTCTGGAGTCACACAGTTTGCTGCCTGTGACCTACACATAGTATAAGTTGGCACATGAAAGTGGAAATTCCTCCCCATTACTCTAGCTTTCAAAGTTACTTTGTTTCGTGGGGGTGGGGATTCTTGAAAATGAAATGCAATATTTACTTTTTCAGCTGCATGCTATTTATTAATTCATACACTCATTTTGGTGGTGGTGGTTTAGCTGCTAAGTCGTGTCCGACTCTTGTGACCCTGTGGACTGTAGCCCGCCAGGCTCCTCTGTCCATGGGATTGTCCAGGCAAGAATCCTGGAGTTGGTTGCCATTGTTAAGCCTCATCTAATAGTAGTGTCCAGTCCATTCTGAAGGAGATCAACCCTGGGATTTCTTTGGAAGGAATGATGCTAAAGCTGAAACTCCAGTACTTTGGCCACCTCATGAGAAGAGTTGACTCATTGGAAAAGACTCTGATGCTGGGAGGGATTGGGGGCAGGAGGAGAAGGGGATGACCGAGGATGAGATGGCTGGATGGCATCACTGACTTGATGAACGTGAGTCTGAGTGAACTCCGGGAGTTGGTGATGGACAGGGAAGCCTGGCGTGCTGCGATTCATGGGGTCACAAACAGTCGGGCATGACTGAGTGACTGAACTGAACTGAACCGAATAGTAGTGTTAGCTTCTCTAGAATTTTCTAGAAAGAAAATATTTGAATAGCCGGCATTTGCTTTAGGTGAATTATCACTCCGCCATATTTAGGTTTAATATTGGGGGAAATAGTCTCAGCCTCTTCTTTGAATTAAGGTGTCAAGCCAGGTTTTTCTCCCTTTGTCTATCCCTGAGAACGGCCTTTGCCTTCCTCCCTTTGCTTTCCTCCTGGGTGCAGTCTTGACCCCCACGTCTCCTCACAGCTTCAAATCAGAAAGAAACCAGGTGAATCCTGGTTCTTTCTGAGGCTGGCGGTGACCAGGAGTCTGTGTCCGATGGTCCGTTTAGGCGGCACATCCACCTTGAACGCCCGCCACGTTGTACAGGAGCCGAGATGCGTGTGGGAACTCTAGCCTGGGGCCTCCCTTGTCCTGTCCTGCGGGGTCCTCCTGTCTTTTGAATTTGCTTAATCTAAGTCTTGTTGAGAACAAGGAAGCGTGGAAGGGAAAAGCAGCCAGGGAGCTCCAGCCTCCTTCAGCCCCAGCCTCAAACCTGGCCATGTCCTGTGATCTTCACTGGCTTAGAAAAGGGCAGGAAGTAAGCTTCACACTTAAAAGCCAAATTATTTGGGGCATCAATGGAGAATGAAAACGTCTAGAATCAGAATGAAGCCCGAGGCTGGCAGTACGAGCGCTAAACCCCTGCATACTCCCGCTGGACGGGCACCTCTCCTCGACCGGGAGGGGTCGTTGCCCAGGCCCCCACTGCTCCTTTGGCAGTTACAGCCCCAGTCTCCATGCGTGACAAGGTGGACGTGTCCCAGGGCCCCTGGAGCCGAGCTCCCCCTGCTTGGCCCTGAGGGGCTGGAGTGCATGAGTGCCTGCTGATGCTTTTCTGGCCTCATCCTCCTGGCCCTGGGTGCAGGAAGGAGAAACGAGAGCCATGCCCTTAGGATGGCATGGTCTGGGTCCCCCTGTGAGTAGCCGCTGAGCACTCCATTCCCAGATGTCTGGAACAATCCGCTGTGCCCTGGGTAATGGAGCCCATTTCAGCATGCCCGTCTCTGACTGGTTTCAGAGACGAATTGCTCCGTGGTCCTACTGTTTTGCAAATGCATAAAAATGGTTAGAAATTTTGGTCACCACGTGAGTCCTTTTATTACAACAGAAAAGTAGGAAGGGTGTTTTTAGTTCAAACAAATAGCGTCGCAGGCACAATATGTTACATGAAGAAAAGCTAATTTAGTGTTATTAAATATAATCAGAAACACGACATGAGGCTTGTCGTGTTGACATGGTGTGCTAGGTATCTTAACGTGGCTCGGCAGGCTGCCTTGTTTGCACACTGCTTAAACTTTCTCATCGATGAGATTTTGCATGATAACTAGAATATTAAAAATATATGAAGAGTGGCCTTGTGCGTCTCAGTAAACGCAACCCCAGGTTACGGGGAGGCAGCTCCCCTCAGCAGAACTGTTCGTTGCAAAGCCTCCACAGCCGCCCTGAGGCTCTACAGGATCAGGGCTGAGCTGTAGGCTTGATGTCTGCCTCTCAGGGCTCGGGACCATCAGCGTCTGCCAGGACTGTGAAGAGAGACACTCTTAGATCCTAACAGCTATTCCTTGGGTGGTTAAACTGTAGCTGCCTGTCCCTGAGTCCCTGCCACATCCCAGGCTCAGCCATGTTCTCCACTTTCTCCCTCTTCTCTCCAGCATCTACTCTGGAAAGTTCTGGAAGGTTCCCAAGAACATGAGGACAGGTGGCTACATAGGTCACTTCTTCTGGATATGGTCACTTGCACTTCTGTATCCTCTACTAAGCAAGGGACAGAAAACATTTTGCTCTCAGACCAACTGGTCTATAGTCCTCCGTTACCCTAGGTGGTCTTGCAACCGGAAGAGACTCTTTGAGTGGGGCCTCCCAGCTAGCTTAGTAAAGAATATGCCTGCCAAGGCAGGTTTGATCCCTGGGTCAGGAAGTTACCCTGGAGCAGGAAATGGCTACCCACTCCAGTAATCTTGCCTGGAGAATCCCGTGGACAGAGGAGCCTGGCGGGCTACAGTCTGTGGGGTTCCATGGAGTAGGGCATGACTGAGTGATGGAGTACAGTGTTTTGAGCAGAACACTTTAAAGACAGGGATGGCACTTACCTTGATCACAGGACATGCCCAGCCCGTAGCTGCAGGGAGCCTGAGACATGTAGTCCTCGTCCACACCCTAGAAGAGGAGCATGACCTGGGACTTGGGGAACAGGAGGTCTAATGTTTATTTACGAGAGGGAAGCATGTAGATGGTAATAAATAGCTCAGAAGCCCTGAGGATGGAAAGCAGTGCTCCCCACCCTGCCCCTCCGCTCAATTGTGCCCCCTGTCCTCTGCCTTCCCACTTGGCCTTCATATGCAAGGCTAATATGCTTATAATTCTATTTATAAGCATATCTTGATTTATTAGACTTGTACAATATAAATCGATACGTTAATGTGGAGAGGGTAAGGATTTTACTTACTTGTACTCAGGGGTGACATTGAAAGTCTTTGAGGACAAGTGTGCCAGGCATTAGCCAGCAGGCTTGGCCCTGTCCAAGGTGCTGGGCTCCACAGGTGAGCTGCCCTGTCAGCTGTTAACCCGTTAGTTGCTGAATTGGGGGAATTCAATCCAATGGAAGAACTGGTGGTGGGGGGCGGTGGGGAGGGGAGGAGACAGAAGCAGTGATGGTTCACCAAGCTCTCTGGAACTATTTCCAGTTCCTGCTGGAACAAGTTACCAAAAATTAGTGACTTAAAAAAAGGCAGAGGCCTTTCTCATTCAGCCATCTTGGACGTTGTGGAGGCCTCTGGGAACAGGACTTCCAAAACGACAGATAAGTTTGGAAAGCTGTGGTCCAAGGGCCATTTTTGCTGGTTACAGGTGGGGTCTTTGGAATCAGAGGGAGCACACATCTCTCCTGAAAGCTGAAGGTGTATATGCTTGAGATGAAACTATATTCTGCCTAAGCAAGAGATGTGCTTATGTGTACAGAGCAAAGAACAGCATAGCAACTCCTGGCAGAAAATCTACAAAACCCGAGCAATCTGGGGAGAGAGAATTCATGCTCGTGGAAACAGTGGCATGGTCTGTGCCAAATCCCAAAGTAACCTTCCCGCTAAGGCCATTGGACACAGAATCTGTGCGATGCTATACCCTTCAAGAATTTATATTTATTAAAAATGCTGAAAAATTGATGCTTTCGAACTGTGGTGTTGGAGAAGACTCTTGGCAGTCCCTTGCGCAGCAACGAGATCAAATCAGTCAATCCTAAAGAGAATCAACCCTGAATATTCACTGGAAGGACTGATGCTGAAACTGAAGCTCCTGTACTTTGGCCACCTGATGCAAAGAGTTGACTCATTAGAAAAGACCCTGATGCTGGAAAAGATTGAGGGCAGGAGAAGAAAACGATGACAGAGGTTGAGATGGTTGGATGGAATCATTGACTCAATGGACATGGCAAGGAAAGGAAAGTGAAGTCACTCAGTCATTTCCGACTCTTTGCAACCCCATGGACTGTAGCCTACCAGGTGCCTCTGTCCTTGGGATTTTCCAGGCAAGAGTACTGGAGTGGATTGCCATTTCCTTCTCCAGCAGATCTTCCCGACCCAGGGATGGAACCCAGGTCTCCCACATTGTAGACAGACGCTTTACTGTCTGAGCAAACTCTGGGAGATGGTGAAGGACAGAGGAGCCTGGCATGCTGCAGTCCATAGGGCTGCAAAAATTCAGACACAACTTAGCAACTGTTCTGAACTGAACTGAAATAAGTAAAAGTGTGGAAAAAAACAAGGCAGATTTATTATCTGACAGCTCTGGAGGTTAGAAACCCAAAATCAATCTCGACGGGCTGGAGTCAAGGTGCACGGGCTGGCTCCTTCTGAACCTCAAAAGCAGAAGTCTTCGCCTTGCCTTTTCCAGCCTCCAGAAGCTGCGGCATCCCTCGGCTCGCACCCTGTCCTCTGTCACTCCAGCCTCTGGGTTTCTGCCTCACCCCTCCTGGTTCTCCTTCTGAGAAGGACCTTGTGACTGACTTGAGGGCCTGCCTGAGTACTCCAGGATTCGCTCCCACCTCCAGGTCTTTAACCCCACCAGCAAAGTTCCATTTACTCTGAAAGGTGACAGATGTATTAGTAGGTTCTGGGGAGCAGAATGGGGATGTTTAGGGAGGCCTTTTTCAGGCTATCACATGACTGCAATAAGAGTAGTGGAATTAAGGGAAGGGATGGGGGAAATTAGTTGTAAGACAGTGATTAGTTGGGTTCAGCCTGAGTTAAGCATCAGTCTAACTCCAGAAAGAGAGACAGACACAGGCACTGGCCAGAGGTTAGTAACTGGCTGAAAACAGGGTGAGATTTCAAGTGTAGGTCCTCCAGGATAGCTGGGATGGGAGATCTTAGTCACTTTGGGGATGAGTTGGTGGAGACTGTCAAGGTGATTGATTAGGTGCAGAGCGAGGAAAGGCAAGTCCATCCTGACCACATCTGGGCCCAGCAGAGCCACACGCCTCCTGCTTTCTTATAGCCACGTCTACGGATCCCTGGCTGGAACTGGATCTGCAGTGAAAGAAGCTGAGGTTTCCTGATATTCTGTCTCTAAGAAGTGCACTTGCTGTAGTTTTTCATAATTATCTGAGCAAAGATTTGTTTCAAGGGGAGCTGGGGTGTGGGAGATGAGCTCATTTAAGATGATTCCCCTAGGTGGCCTTAGAAATAACAGGCGCAGCAATAATTGCTTTTGGATTTATTTGTATCTCTGAAAATTCCAGCCATTTAAGGCAAATTACAGATAAATTCCCAGGTTTTAGATAATTTTTCTAGGTTCATACAGCATTTATATTCTGGGTTCCTTTACTGGGGCAGGTAGAATTCTAAGATGCTCCCACTCCACCAAATTTCTAACCCCTAGGGCCTAATCTCCCCACCCCTACCCTATGTAACCCCCTCCTTGAGTGTGGGCAGGCCCTATGGATGGGATTGGACGCTGCTTCTGTGATTGGAGCACAGGCTTTGGTGAAGCTTCAACTCCCCAGTCAACTTTGCTTTGAGTGCCTTGCAGGGAGACCCTCCTGAGCGACTCAGATGAAAGCCCTTTAAAGAGGGACTTGGCCCTTCCTGTGGCTTTGAGAAATAAGTTGTCATGTTGCCAGAATGTCCCTAAGAAGGCCACTGCCAGATGGGGGTGCTCCAGGAACCAAGAATATCCCAAGACTGACAACCAGCAAGAAATTTAGGACCTCAGTCCTCCAGCCACAAGGAACAATCCAACAACCACATAAGCTTGGGAGAGGCACCCAACCTCCACTATCAAACAAACTCTTGGGCATCTTGACTGCAACCTGAGACCCTGAGCAGAGACTCCAGTTGCGCTCTGGTTGAATTCCTGACCCATGGAAACTGTGAGCTCATGAACGTGTGTTAAATGGCTAAGTTTGTGGTGACTTGTTATGCAATGATGGAAAAATAACACACTTAGGAAATAGTAGGCATGCGGTCAACCTGTACATGTCCAGGCTGGTTGATTTTACTGAACCTGGGAAGACTCGTGGCTCTGGATTTAAAGGAGAGTCACATGGGCTGACACCTCCTAGGGTCAGTGAACCTACACGTCTCCATGGAGAATCTGAGCAATCCCACAGAAAACCAAATATGACTTGAAATGAAAATGTTCAAGGGTCTCAGGAGTGGCTCTGATGTGACTTTCAGCAGGAAATACTTTCCGTTTTTAATTAATATTGTCTTGATTGCACATTTTTATTCATCATGTCCATGTATTTTTCTGTCAAAGATCAGAGGTACTTTTCATAGGACAAAATCAGTCTTTATTTCAATCAAGCCAGGGGTTTCTTAGTCCCTACACTTATAATAAGATCCCAGATTTCAAAGAAAGCTGGTTATTGATGGCCTACTTTTTTTTTAGTGTGGTAGCATGTCAATAAATTGGAGAATATTTTAGTTTGTAGATTTCCCCAAGCATTCTGCAGAAATCCTTAGACAATTTGCCATATAAACCGAGTTAATTGCTTTATAGAGTAGAGCTATGTCAACTATTTAGATATACCGAATGACAGACGTTCATAAATACAAGACAGACATATTTGTCGATACAGTGATGTGCAGGATAATTATTTTTATTATGTGAATTTCTGAGTTGAAATCAAGATAATCTCAGTTGTACTACTGACTGGCACGGCCTTAACTAGTTGTCAGAGGAACAGGAAAGGAATGCTCTGGGTGATTTTCTGATTTTTCTCAGTTTCTCCTCATGCCTGGAATGTAAATCTCAGGGCACCATAAAATTGAATAAAAAAATGTAAGTTTAAATTATTTTTTATTTTAAGTCGGGTGGGAGGATAATAGAAAAAGATCATCAAAAACAATGAGAAGAAATAATTGTTAATTTCTACAGTACCTTGAAACAGAAGCCCAAGAGAATAAATGGAATAAAGATACTATTAAAATTTCCTCTTTTATTATATCTTCTCTGCCAGAGTAATTGTTGCTGTGTCCAATATATGCAGGGGACAATTTACTAGCTATTTTCTATTAGTTTTAACATTAACATATACAGAAATAAAATGAATAGCAAGCTTTCTTTGCTTAATTAAATGACTGACAAGGCATAGATGTTGCTGGACCGACTCTTGTACATAATATCGAAAGGCTAGGGGAACCAAATAGAAGTACCATAAGCTATGCAAACTTCCTCCTTTATTAAATGAATATTGATGCAATATTATAGATTATTTTTCAGGCCACTGCATAAGAAGGGGGGCGTGGGTTTTTCTCCTGAAAGAATTATATATTAGTATTCAGATGGAAAAAAATTCTAATGTATCATTTACACACAGGATTAAAGGTTTGTGTAGATTCTTTCCTCTGTGAAATCACGCACTCTTCAAGAGGGCTCTTCAGTTTGGACTTTTTAATGGTACCATAGTGTCAAGTGACAAGATACTGGAAATGACTGGAGACACACTGGCCTGTTCCAAACACTGGAATACCTCCATAATTTTTCTAGAAATAGTAAATTGGCCTCATTAGGATATTCAAGTGTATTCAGAGTTGGGTCAGCTCAGAAAGCCATGTACACTAGCTGTGAGAAGCAGTAGCCCACATAAAAGTGACAGTGGGTTCCTTTTCTCCTGAGAGCAAGCTAAGCGCTGGTTTCTCTCTGTGTATATGTCTGTGTCCCCCTACACACTTATGTGTATGTGTGCGTGTGTATAAATACACACTACATAAGCGTGTAATTATTTAGTCCAAGAGCAGCCCTTTGAGGTGAGCACTATTGCTGTTGCTCAGTTGCTAAGCCATGTTTGACTCTTTGCAGCCCTAGGGACTGCAGCACGCCAGGACTCTTTACCCTTCGCCACCTCCTGGAGTTTGCTCAGATTCACGTCCACTGAGTCAGTGATGCCATCCAACCCTCTCATCCTCTGTCATCCTCTTCTCCTTTTGCCTTCGATCGGTCCCAGCAGCAGGGATGAGGAAATAGAGGAACAGAGGCTGGAAGCCAGTGAACCATGGCT
Source organism: Ovis aries (assembly GCF_016772045.2). NCBI lineage: Eukaryota > Metazoa > Chordata > Mammalia > Artiodactyla > Bovidae > Ovis > Ovis aries. The sequence goes on along the minus strand of NC_056075.1, from coordinate 47,912,827 downwards.
GCAAGCCGTGCCTTGAGGCATGTTGAGATGGCATGGGGGCACTGAGCCTCGATCAGGTGACTGATGGGTACTTACTGAACCTACTGTATACCTCACAGTCTTGTAGGTATGGGGAACATAGGATGAACAAGATAAGTATAGTCCCTGCCTTCATGGAGCCAACAACCCATATTAGTTTTAAAGATTTATTCCTTAGTATGATATGACTAACACTAACACCCCAGCCAAACTCAGCAAGTTAATTACATCGCAGGGAGGTTAATTAGGTATCCCAGGAAAATAGATGATTGAGTTATAAGTCAGGCTGGGGAGGCTCTGGGACTTGGTGAAGCAGCCTCTAGTTGAGTGACTGAGTGTTGTGCCTGGGTGGGAGCTGGTGCTGGGGCAGGTGCTGTGCGTGTGGGGTCTGGTTAACACAGGTTTCCCTACGCCTGTTCGTGTGAGTTGTGCACCATCTCGACAGCTCTTTCCTCGTTCTCTGACTTGGAAATGAAAAGCACTGAATAAAACAGGATAGGTATTTATAGGTAAATTGGGGCTTCCCTGGTGACTCAGCCAGTAAAGAATCTGCCTGCAATGCAGGAGACCTGGGTTTGATATCTGGGTCAGGAAGATGCCCTGGAGAAGGAAATGGCAACCCACTTCAGTATTCATGCCTGGAGAATTCCATGGACAGAGGAGCCTGGTGGGCTACAGTTCATGGGGTCGCAAAGAGTCAGACACAACTGAACAGCTTTCACATGGCTAAACTGACCAGTGTTTGGCTTATTAGCCAACTGCGTATAACCTCTCCTGCGTGGTTGTTAGAGATATTGCAACCAGATTGGGCTCCGAGGGGCAGAAGATTCACTGTGTGACCCCCTAAAATCGGGGACCTCCAGGAAGCCACCACACAGGTCAGGCTGGGGCATCCCTAGGCTATCCCACGCTCCACAGTTCACTGGAGCACATTTCTCATGCCCCTGGTGTGGCATTTTCTGCACTCGCTGTGATTTCTCTCCCAATGCCTATCCGGTGGTACCCGGGCAGTCCCCACTGAGATGCAGACACTGAAGGGTTTACAGTGGATGTATATAGCATCGCCAACCGCGCACGGACTCCTCAAAAGACCATTGTGGCCGCAAAGATACAGTAATTCACATTTCCAATATTGCTAATAAAATTTAACAAATGGAAAACCAAAATGTCAACCAAGCAATAATACTGATGGCATTTCTCTTAGGCCGAGTAAAGAAAATCATAGTGACTTTAATTGGTTAGGATAACAAAAGGAAGAGACAGAAAAAGACCTCCAGGAGTTACAGTGACTCAACTAGAGAGACAGTGAGTATAATTTTACTAAAAGTAGGTGATAATGATGCGACGTGCCTGGGAGAGGAGATGTTTTAGGATGGTATAGTCAATTTGAATTAATTATGAGGTGATGCATGGTGCCCGCCTATGTAAATGAGGGTAGCCTGAGAGTCCAGCCAGTCAAAGTACAGCTCCGTTTTAGTGGACCATGGCCTCCTATTTCAAGGAGTTCAAGGGATAAGGGAAGAGGCGTGATACTGATGGAGTGCAAAGCACACTGGGACTTTGTGGGAAACCATATGTATTCAGCTCATCAGAAAATACCTTCCTATTTCCCCCTGTGATTCTGGGACGGAAACCCCAGGCCTCTGGCACCCTCATTCACCCATTTTCCAGATAGAAAGCTCCGGTCAACCCACCGAAGCTGCTGGGCTTTCCGGAATGTGATTTCAGATTTTCAGATGGTCCCTCTGCCGCACCAGCCCTGTGACACGCTTGAGAGAACAGGCTGATAACGATTCAGGTAATCTCGCTGAATAATACTCGCATTGCAGTTTCTCACAACTCGATTCGATGCAGCCAGCATTTCCTTTGTGGGTGATATTCTCTTAAAACTTTAGGCCCCATTGAGGGCCAGCATTCACAGGCAAGAAAAAAAATTTTTTTTTTCAAAAAAGAAAGGAAAACATAAATTAGGTCGCATGAACATAACGCTTAACAGACAAAAGCAGCTCATGGAATACACTCACTCAGATGTTTCCTAATGTCCAGAGGCCCCATGAGGGGTTCACCAGCAGCTGGGTCATGGGCTGCAGCTACTGTGATGTGGACACAGTTTCAACCATTGAAGACACTGATGATGGTGGAAAAGAAATTATTGCGCTGAGTGTTACCGGCTCCAGACTCTTCCATCAGCCTAAACTCAGCCTAACACCAGCTACAGATGGGGTTACCTTCAAAACAATCTTTTCTCCAGCCCTTTTGTCTATGACGTGTCCAAGAGATTGCTATTATATGATAATTCAAGGCTTTTTTTTTTTTTTTTGTATTTACAATGATGTTGCTGAAAGTCAAAACACAAATAAAATGGGAATATTTCCAAATGCCTTGAGTTTGGTCCATGTTTTGTACATAGTCTATCACATTAAGAAAGGTTAATTCTGTATTAAATATAATGAGAAACACAATATGGGGCTTGTCACGCTGACATGGGAGGGTGATGCTACGATGCCGCTCAGCAGGAAGCCTTGTTATATTTTTTATATGTTAGTGGATGTCTATTTAGAATTGATCAAACCTGTGCTTCCGAAACGTATATGCCAACACCTCTGCAACACGCCATAAACTAGACTCTCAGAAAATAATAATGATGCTTATCAGTCACTCGCCTTGAGTTTGCTGGTGAAAAACCTCCAGCTAGTGTGCTGTCGGAGCTCTTAAAACATAGATCTTTTTGCTGTGCTGATAATTCACTCACAGCTTGAGATTGATGACTATGTGAAGTCCATAAAAGATGTTACCACTATATTTTGTTCTTATGATTTATTTTATCATGTTGTCAAGGTTTGCAGAAAACAAGAAACAAATCAATGAATGTCATGCTTAAATATTAAAGAAGGCTGTAATACACATTTTTATTCAGATGCCTTATTCAATCTTGCGGCTCAGAAAAGAGCAGTGGCAACAAAGCTTTTATTTGAATTACTTTTGGAAAAATTAATTTAGGAGGACTGTTGAATTGTGAATGGCAAAAGGGAGCTAACCTTATTTGCTTAAATAGGAATATATGGTCGCAAGACTCTTTGGAAAAGCAGTTCTAACAAACCACAAGGAAGTGGATGGATTTTAAAGCATCAAGCACTTGGGCTGCAGTGTACTTAGCAAGTTCAAGCCCGCGGTGTGAACAGAAGGGTATTTGGAAAGAAGCAAAAGATGAGACACTGCTTTGGGGATGGGGGATGGATGCTTTGTGCTTTGCTTTTGAAACGAATCATTTCCTTCATCATTATATGAAATCAAGATCACCATCTATTCTGAGGACAGGCAGCCTGTAAGCTTGGTATATTCCAGAATTGTTGGCCTTTCCCACACCTCATTAGATAGCAAGCAGAGAAGAACAGCTAAATCTTGCTTTATTTTTCTGAATTGGACTGGCTTTCTAAAAAGGGGACCTACCTGAGCTGATGCTGTCAACTGCATAGACAAACAGTCCGCAGAGTTGGAGGGTGTATTTCTAGAACCTGAAAAAAAAATATGTATATACCCTGAACTCTGATTTTTTTTTTAAACAGAAAAGAAGGCAAAAAAAAAAAAAAAAGTTCAGAAGACCTATGTCAAAAATGAAACTACGAGGTCATTTCCCTGAATCAGTTAGCTTCAGCCTAATCCCCTTCTGGAAACTCAGGTCTGAGCTGGTTAAAGGGATGAACAGACCCCATGACTGCCCGACACTTTGAGGTCCTGAATGCCTTTGGACTATCAAAGAAAAAGTAATTAGATTCTGCATCCTTTCATAGTTAACTGTATTTTATTGTATTTCATTATATTCTTGTTCTTGAAAATTAGTGATCCACGCAAGGTATATATGGTGATTCCAGACTAACATGAATATTCAGTTAACCACAAGACCTCGCTCTTTGACCATTTCGAATAAACTGGAGTTTATTTGAATTTAGAAAACAGATAAATTAGGAGGTGACCATTTGCATTACAATAGGATTCTTCATTTCTAAGGGAGGATTCCTTGTGGGATTCTTTTAAATAGAAAGCTCTCCAAGTACTTTGAAAAATATAATTTGATTTTTAAAAATTCTCTTCTCATGTAGTTGCTCAGGACCATGCCTATTGTATGAAACGAGAGGCATATCTATTTAATTTGGTAATGAGAGAGCTTCGTTGCAAATATTTTGGCCTTAAAAAAATTCAGACAAGATAGCGGGAAATTCACGCTCAGATATCAGACTCAGCTTCCATTGCATCACCTTGTTCTCTCTCCCTGGGCCAGCCTGAATGCAGACTCAGTGCCGTCCATGCACCTTCAACCGCCCCTCACTCTGCCTGAGCCTGGACTGGAGGAGATGCTCTGGGACAAAGTGCTTCATCCCTGGACAGCGGGTGCACCGAGAAAGGAGCCAGAGCAGAGGGCGCGGGGCTCAGCTTCTGGAGCCTCCAGGATCACTCAGGATGCCTTTATCACAGGATGTTTTATCACAACAGTTGCACGGGCATGGGAAAGGGCCCAGTCAGAATCCCACAAAACTGCCCTTGGCTACAGGCAGGTGTGTGTGTGTGTGTGTGTGTGTGTGTGTGAGAGAGAGAGAGAGAGAGAGAGAGAGAGAGAGAGAGAGAGAGAGAGAGAGAGACCTGGGGGCTGCTCTGGTGCTGAAGACGACAAAACACAGATTCTGAGTGGTGAGGAGGTTCTCAGATGTCCGATCTCCCCTCTGAAAACCCTGGTGGACAAAGCTGCTGGGGAGGCCCCGAGCAGCTGCTTATAAGCCTACCGCTTATGGTTCTCTCTGGGGTCCTGGACCACCACTCAGCATCTCTCCTTCTGGGGCCCAGTTGGCACAGGAGTTTCGGCCTGAACAGAACTCAAAGGTGAACGCCCTTCCTTCCTGCTGCATTTCCCAGGCCGCAGAAACAGGTCTAATGGTAAAGAGGGTTGTGAGTCAGGAAAGAGGAGAGACTCCGGGTGAGCAATGTTCAGAAGGTTCAGTGATATTCTGAGGAAAGGCGCTCCCTTCTCTCACGTGCTTGGGGAGTCTCCACCAAGGAGCCGCCCCTGCATGATGCAGAGTTGCATCGGGAGCATCTCCTGCGTTGAAGGCTTGGCAGGGAGCATTTTTGAAAAGGCTAAGTGGGTAGATCATGGCTTCCCTGATGGCTCGGGGGGTAAAGAATCCACCTGCTGTGCCACAGAGACGCAGGTTTCATCCTTGCGTCCAGAAGATCCCCGGAGGAGGAAATGGCAACCTGTTTCAGTATTCCTGCCTGGGAAATCCCATGGACAGGGGAGACTGGCAGGCTACAGTCCACAGAGTTGCAAAGAGGTGGACGAGACTGGGTGACTGAGCCCGTACCGCCAGGAGGTAGGGGAAGCAATGTGATCAAATAGCTGTTCTGTGATGGGAGTGTTTCGTTTTCTTTCCTTTTCTTATAGGTATTTGCATATATGCTAGCAAAGCTTGTCAGCATGAATAGATTTCTTAACTGGAGGAATCTGAGGTGTAGTAGATTTTTTCTATTTCTAATTTTCAGGATTTCTTCTGAATCCCGATGGTTCGGCCCGCCTCCTGGAGTTTCCGTGAAGCCTCTTCTTGCCTGCCCCCAGCTGCCTCAGCACTTCTACCCTCTTCCTTGTTGCTCTGTTGTCCGGAGGCTCGGGTCATCCCTAGGGGACCTCAGGGTCACCACCTGGACAGGAGATTCACTTCTCGAAGGTGAAACACGAGAAGGCACCTGCATTTCTCTTCCACAGAAAGAGCAGGGAGGCCCTGGTCAGACGTGGGTGCCTTTCTAGATGACGAGTGCTCGGAGGGAGTCAGGCAGTCCTCCTTGTTTCTCTAGAAGCTCCATCACTCATCAGCTGGGGCTGTGGGGTTGAGCATGTGCTGTCTTGGACTGGAAGCTCCCAGCATAAGTCCCTGTTGTCACCCAGCTTCAGCCAATGTCCTCGCTGCCCAGGATCCCATCTGAAACTCACTTTCCTTCTTGTTCTGTGACCCCAGCTGGGGTAGTGAGAAACCGCATTTAGATTCCAACAGGATGGACCTGACTTCTGTCCAGATAGCTCTTGACTACTTTGAATGAGAAGCATCAAAACATTGTTCTGAACTTACAGAAATAGATGTTGGGTACTTTCCGCCCCTTCACAGAATGGGAGATGCTCCTAGGTCTAAGACTGAGACCCTTAGGTGGACAGCAGTGTCAGTCTATTTGCTGGCACTACAATCCTCAAAACGGTTAATAAATCTGAGCGTCCAGATCAAGCTCACCAGGAAAGGGAGCTGGAGGAGCTTGTTTCCTCCCATTGGCACATCCGCTGGCCACTGCGGTGGTGCTGAGACCTGGACCTGCCCGGGAGCTTGTACCTGACGCCCAGGTTCCCAGGGAGATGGCCTCTGACTGGAGGATGCCTCCTGCACTCAGGGCCCATGAAGGACCAAGGACGCACTGAGCCTGGGGGCCGCCCCCTGCGCTTGTTTCCTGTGATGAGCTCATGACTTTAGGAGAAACATGAATTCATTGCTGTTGCTTAGTTGCTAAGCCATGCCTGACTCTTCTGAGACTGTGGTGGACTGTGCAGCCCACCAGGCTCCTCCATCCATGGGATTTTCCCAGGCAAGAATATTGGTGTGGGTTGCCATTTCCTACTCCAGGGGATCTTCCTGACCCAGGAATCCAACCCGCATCTCCTGCGTTGCAGGAGGACTGTTTATCATTGAGCCTACAGGGAAGTCTGAAATTCATTCTCCACTTTATTAATAAATAGTCTGTGGGCTTCATGCACTGGGTAATGAGTCGAGTCAGAGTATCAGGAGCCCAGGTGGAGGCTTGGGGACCCAGGGCTCCCTCTCCACATACAGCATCACACTGCCCACTTGGGGGGGTTTCCAGAAAATCCGGGGATTTGGGTTGGAGACCACAGGATTCAAGTGGGCATGGCCAGAGAGCACATTTAGGCCAAGAAGTTGTGGCTGTCTCCTGAGCCCACCGCGGTGCGGCGCTGCCTCCGTCTCTCCGGCCCCGGCCCGCTTCTCTGGAGGAAAGCTTTCCTCACTTCTTTCCCTACTGCCCTACTTCGGTCGGCCTCTGCAGGTGTCTCCCTGGGTGGTTATTGAAACTTGCCCACTAAGAATTTCTAGAACCTTTGTCCTCTCCACAGCCACAGGGCAGCTCACGTGCGGCACCTGCTCTCAGCACCATTTTTTCCCAAAGGCCAGCCTTGCAGATTCAGACTTCTGGCCTGGGGTCAGTAAACTTCCTGCCCAAGCCTTTACGAGACCCTGTGTCCCGGGGCATTTCTCTAGGAACACCCTTGTACACATCTGGAGACCTCGTGCTCACACATGCACGTATGTGCACACACAGCCACACCTGAATGACTAACTAGGTGTGCACTTTATGTGTGCACACAACTGCACACACACACGTGCACACCATTGCTGTGCGCCTTGCACACACACACACACCATTGCTGTGTGCCTTGCTCATACATGTGCACACAATTGCTGTGTACTTGCACACACACATGCACACACACGTGCACATCATTGCTGTGCATCTTGCACACACGCGCACACCATTGTTATGTACCTTGCACGTACACACGCGCACACACACACACACCTTTGCTGTGTACCTTGCTCACACACGCGTACACAGTTGTTGGTGTGCCTTGCATATACACACACATACCATGTCCTCACTCCCGCCACTGCCTAGAGCCCTGGGTTCTCCCAGGGCCCCAGACCTGGTGGGGAGCAAGGCCAGGTTCTCCCCTCCTGGAGTGGAGTTTCCTCCGGCAGCCGCGTCACCGGCTGGAGAAGCTTCCCTGAACGACCAGGAGGGCTGGGCACCCTGTCTTCCTCTCCGAGTGTCTGTACATCAATCATCCTAAAATATTACATTCATGAGGTTTTAGGGATGCTCTGCAGAGAGGAGGCATCTCTGAGCAGTGGGTTTGGGGATAGGTGGAGAGACCATTCCAGGCAGCGTCTAATCCTGGCCAAGCAGAGACCCCCCACCCACCCCCGCTGTGTGACCCTGGCTGTGTCATTCCCTGTGGGCATCTCTTGATGCTGTGATGAGTGATTCCAGAGGAAGGGGACCTGAGATACCCTGAGCACATCTAGACCAATCTGGCTCACTTTTCTTTCAAAGGTGCATCTCGCTTTTCCCTGGCTCCTTCCAAGCACCGGTTAGGGTTGGGGAGGGGTTCCTTTCATGCGGGAATATCTGTGGCTTCCACGGTTTTGAGCTCTGCCTCCCTTCCTCGCAAAAGCAGAGACAAAAGCTGTGGAGCTTGTCTTGGCTGGCAAGCCTCACTCTCCTGTCTTAAGAGGAGGCCTGAGCCACATTCAAGGAGCCGTGTGCGTTGGGAAGCAGATGGACCGGCTGTAGGTGGGCCCAGGATGGAAGGACGGAGTCTCTGGAGCCCTGGTCTCTGCACACCCTTCTCAGCCAATCTCTCCCAGGTCCCTCCAGAGCCTGCTTCTCAGAACACAATTCTGAGCAAGTCGCTTCCAGGCGGAAACTCTCAGAAGCTCCCGAGGCTGGAGCGTCAGCCCCGCACTCCTCAGCTTTGAGCAGAGAATCTTCATGGTCTGGCTCTGCCTGCCAGTCCTGACTCATCCCTGTGGTGGGGGGTGAATAATGGCCTCAGAAACAGGGTCCACACCCTGACTCAGGAGCCTCTGAAGGTGACCTTATTTGGAAAAATGGGTCGTTCCTGATGTGATTAAATCAAGGATCTTGAGATGAGATCGCCTGGGCTTAGGATGAATTCTGTAGCCCATCACTGCTGTCCTGTTGAGAGAAACTCGAGGAGGAGGGGCCAGACCACTGGAGGATGGAGGAGCCGGGTGATGGGGCCACAAGCCACGGAGAGCTGGCAGCCACAGACCCGGAAGGGCAAAGAGGGGCTCTCCACCACAGTCTTGGACTTGGACTTCAGGCTTCCCACTTCCAGAACCATGAGAGAATAATTCATGCTTCCTTGAGCACTCCCCTCTTTGGGGTCATCTGTTACAGCAGTCGCAGGAATTTAACACCCACCCCTAGTTTCCCCTGGCCTGTGCTTTTGCTCAGTCCCTTTCCTCAGCTGGGCAGAACCACCCAACCGGTACCGACCCTTCTAATCCCCACCACAGAACACACTGCCACCTCCCCACCCTGTGCGGAGCCTGTGATCCCCTGGGGCAGGTCTGCCTTCAGTCATTTCTTTATCCCCAGAGATGGTGAGTACTCCAGCCCAGGTCCAGGGATGGGGTTGGTGAGCAGGACCCTAAATATTTATCGAGTTAGACCTAATTAAACCAACCACTCATGTTACAGGCAGCAGAAGAGTGAAAAGGAAGGGAGGGTTAACAAAGGAGAGGTAACAAGTCACCTCTATGTACCGTCAACCTTCAGAAAGCACTGATTTCACATCTACCTCTTAATTCAAAACCGGCTGACCTGAACCACATTTCAGCTACTGACTCAGGCACTCAGGAGTCAGAGATGAAAATAAGAGGCTTCTACTCTCCAGAAACTCCTAGTCCAGGATCAGACTGACCTGTGAGCAAATATCACTGCGATTGACCACCTCTGGACTGCTCACACGCCAGGCACCTTTAATTGGGCCCAGGGTTAGTGAACAGAAATACAGCAGGCCCAGTTAAATTGAATTTCAGATAAACAAAAAAAAATTTTTTTTAAGTATAAGTAGGTCCCACACAGTATTTGGAGCCTACTCACCGTAAAGAGCTTGCCCTGTGTATGTGAAAGTCTGTCTTTAGCTGCGCGCCCTGTATTTCCTGGCAGCCCCGGAATTAGCTGTCGTAGCAGTTCTGCCAAGTAGGTGGTAATGGGATCTTCAGGCTACAGATAAGAAAACAGATGAAGAGGCTGCGCCATTTCATTTTTCCATCCAATTAAAAGCCATTAAGTCCTTGAAGGGGTTATAACAGACTCGCGTGGGCGTGAGCCTGGGGCCTGAGGGCAGCTGGGCCTTTCTCAGAGGGTCTGGGACGGAGACTCTCTACCAGAAGCTCTGGAAATCTGCCTAGAACTGGGGAGGGCTTTCTGCCGGGGAGCTGGCGCTGAGGAGGGAAAGCATAGGGGCAGTTGGTCTGAAGGACAGCCCGTGCCAGCCGGAGAAGCGGGGCCTGATTCTGAGGTGTCTGTCCCAGTGAGGCGCCATGCACACCTTGGGTCTGTCCTTTGAAGACATGGTTCTTGTGGCCTGTGGTCCACCAGCCTGCTTTGGTGATCCCCCCAGAGGCTTCAGCCTTGTGCTCAGCAGCCCATGAGCTGTGCCTGACAGCATGTTGAAAACATTCTTGACCAGCAAACCTTTCTGTCCCTCCCACCGCCTTGCTCTACCAGCGGGTAGCTTGCAGAACAAGCTATGAGGTGGCTAAGCCGTGTTGGCTGAGCTGGGGCACGTGGGGAGCGGCCACCCCAGGAGGCGGGAGCGGCCACCCCAGGAGGCAGGAGCGGCCTCCCTGTTGGCACTTCGAGCTCCATCTGTCCCTGCAGGAATCACCATGTCCCGGCTGCTCAGGCGCCCCCGTGGCTCATCGCCCTCAGATGATTAGAAGCCTCAGGTCAGTACTTGGTAAAAGTATGTTCTCAGTCAATGCTGAGCAGAAGCTGGCCAGGTCACCCACCTGACGCCCATTTCTTTTCCTGCTCACTGACCCTGTTGAGAAGGGCTTAGGAAGTAACCTTCCTGATCATGCCTGCCTCCTGAGATGCCCTCCCCTCCACCCTGGTGGCAGTCTGGTTGTCCTGGACCGCCTGGGTGCTGGAGGACTGCCCCCTCGGCCCCCCTTGGGGATGTGCCGGGGTTTTCGTGGGGCTGCCGTCGCCATCACTAAGGCGGGGGGGTCAAGACAAGAACGTGCAAAGACTCGGGCAGAATGAGTTTTCTGATGGCCAAGGGGGTCGGGCCCGAGAGCGCTCGATCAATGCGTCTGATTTGAGATCTGAAAGGCTTTGTCAGGACTCGGGGAGTGAGGAGGACCAGGCCAGGTGGGGAGCAGGTGAGGGGATGTGGATCGATTGGCCTTGGAAGCAGGTTAATTCCTGTAGCTGAGGCGCGTGACGGCTGTGTGGTTTCAGAAATAAGCAGGCAGCAGCCTCCGCTGCGGGTCTCGCCGAGAGAACGGGCCTGGGAGGGACTGTGTGAGCTCCTCTCACCCGCCGGGTGGGCAGTGGGGCTCTCTGTCCTCCTGCAGGAGAATCTGGATTACAAACAGGCCGAAGGAGCCCTCATTGAAGGGGAGGAAAGTAACTGGGAAAGCAATACCGACCTGTTCTCCCTCTTCACCTGGTGAACCCAGGACCCGCCACTCACCATCCTGGTAGTTGACTGGACACCCCTCAAAAGGCAGGGGCGTCCATTCTCCTGTTCCGGCTCTTTCTTATCCGCAGCACACGGGTAATGATCGGGGCTTCCTCCACAACCATTTCCACCACGTGAGCGTTGCCGGCCCCAGCCCTGTCTGCGGGTCCCACCAGGTGGGGCCCCTTGAGGAGGCTCAGGCTGGGTCAGCCTCTCTCCCGATAAGAGGGGCAGGATGCGAGGGGCCTGGGACCCACCAGGCCAGCATCACGAAGGCCCAGGTCAGGGGGAGGGTGGAGATGGCCTGGGTGTCCTGACGTGTCTCCCTGCCCGGCTGGCATCATCACCCGGCCATCACTGCCCACCTGGTTTTCTGGTAGCACTTTGGGCAGCCCTGGGCAGCCTGTAGCCAGGCCAGGCTGATGGACACAGAACCTCCTGTGAGTGCTGTCTTCCTGGCCCAGGTCGCACCCCAGGTTTTGGTTTTTTTTTTTTTTTTTTCCTGGAGAAGAACCAACATTTCCAGCTTTTGAAATGGATTGTTTAATACACACGTCTTATGCACATAGGGACTTTGAAACCGCAGACTAGGAGAGGTCTCAGGTTGGAAGGACCCATAGAAACCTTTGGCCCAGAGACGGTGAGTGTCCTGCCTGAGCTGGAACCACGTCCAAACAATTCCTTCCAGACTAACATAGTAAAGTGGTCAGAGCAGGGCACGTGCACCTCTAGCTCTCCACCGACTGGCTGTTCCGATTCGGCAAACCATCAAAGCAATCCACAGCCAGTCCCCACCCATGGGTCCGTGGCAAGGTGAGGTGGATGCCAGCATCTCCTTCTGGGGGTTGCTTTAACACAATTCTGGTCAGATGCTGGGAGGGGCCAGCACAGAGCAGGTGCTCAGCAGATGTTTGCTGATCTTGAGATTCTATGGCACTGAGTCTGTGTCACCAGAGAAGCCGTTGATGAGCAAAGCATTATTATTTGTGATCTGCCTGGTAAAGAGCTAGCTCAAGTTTTTTAACCTAACACCTTAAATTTTTAGTAGCCAGCACAGGACAGTGGAAACTGTTGCTTTCCTGTCCCGTTCCACACTCAGACATGGCACACAGTTGAACTAGGACCTGGCAGGCGGGGCGATGACTCAGGCTGGACGGGGGTCTCATTTCATCCGTTCGCCAGCTGTGTGGCTTAGGGCGAGTCACACCCCCTCTGTGTTTCGTCCTCACCCGTGAGATGAAGGCAGGAATTATCACTTCCTCCCAGGCCAGTGTGAGGCTGAGTAAGCTGATGTCCCATGTGCGTGGTGAACACTTAGGTAGGCTATCATCAGTTAACAGGTATCATCAGTGCTTGCTAGTGCTTGGGGGTGGGGGAGGGTGAGGAGGCAGCACAGGGGCTCTCAGGCAGCGCTGTAGGCCTCTAACGGTAGACGCACAGTATCAGGCGTTTGTCCAAACCCACAGAAAAGCAGCGTCATTAGTCTGCCAACAAAGGTCCGTCTAGTCAAAGCTATGGTTTTTCCAGTAGGCGTGTATGGATATGAGAGTTGGACTATAAAGAAAGCTGAGTGTTGAAGAATTGATGCTTTTGAACTGTTGTGTTGGAGAAGACTCTTGAGAGTCCCTTGGACTGCAAGAAGATCCAACCAGTCCATCCTAAAGGAAATCAGTCCTGAATATTCACTGGAAGGACTGATGCTGAAGCTGAAATGCCAATACTTTGGCCACCTGATGTAAAGAGCTGACTCATTGGAAAAGACCCTGATGCTGGGAAAGATTAAAGGCGGGAGGAGAAGGGGTCGACAGAGGATGAGATGGTTAGATGGCCTCACTGACTTGATGGACATGAGTTTGAGCAAGCTCTGCAAGTTGGTGATGGACAGGGAGGCCTGGTGTGCTGCAGTCCATAGGCAAGCAAAGAGTCGGACACGACTGAGCAACTGAACTGAACTGAATAGACACACAACACAGAGTGACTGTAATGTAAGCTGTGGACTGTAGTGGATAACAATGGATAAATACTGAATCATTGGAAGCTGGGGAGCTGGGATAAGAGAGCATAGCGGAACTCTGTAGTTTCTGCTCAGCTTGTCCATAAGTAAAGCCTAAAAGTGCTCCAAGAAACCATACCCATTCACAGAAGACAATCAGTAATCCATGTATTAGGATGTTGCATTGTTTGACCTGGGGATCCTCCTAGCCTCACATGGTGGTCACTCTCTTTATTTCCTTTTTTTTTTTCCACCAGATATGTTTTTATTTATTCTTTTACAGAAAATTCCTCACATGGTGGTCACTCTATTTTCTTTTTTCTTTTTTCTTTTTTTTAACCAGATATGCTTTTATTTATTTTTTTTACAGAGAATGCCTACAAACTTATTATTTTTTTTAATTGGAGGTAATTGTTCCATGACATTTCGCTTCTTCTCTGCCCCTCCCCTCCCTCGTCCTTCTTGGTTCCCACGAGATGCACACCACGGCCCAGCTGTCCGCTCTTTCGAGTCCCTGGCCGGGCTGGCCCTGGCTGGATATTGGATGGGCAAGGAGCCGTGGCGCTTGTGGGCTGTGCTGGGGAAGCTGGAGACGCTCCTGGGCTCCTCCAGCCCCTCCCGCCCCCTCCCTGCTGTGTCCTTGCTCCGGCGGTCCCCTCAAGGCGGCGGCCCGTCCTCAGCAGCCCGCCCTCGGTGGGGAGGATATCCGGCATGCCCACTTATCTGTCCTGGGGCTGCCAGCTCCGGCCTGGAGCCGGGGGGTCTGCCTCCCTGCTCAGATCTGCTGCTTGAGTCGAGGCCAAGGCTGTATCAGAAAGACTCACTGCAGCCAAGAGGGGAATGTGCAGCAAGGAAAACGGGCCTCTCCGAGGTGCCGCCCGCCCGCAGGGACTTCATTTGGGCGGGTATTAGTACCAGGCTGCGCTTGTCCCATTCCTTCTGTGCTTGCTCTCCAGCAAAGCCGCACAGCCTGTCAGCTCTCACTAGCTTTTCCCAGCTTGCTTTGCTTTATATCATTCTCATCTTTGCAGGACATGTACACTCATAGGTTCTCAAAACCCAGGAAAGTATATCTGTGCCTCAAATAGTGGAAAATAAACAACAGGGGGGATATTTTTTGCACCTCGAAGTGTTAGACTGAGTTTTGATGTCCTTGTTGTGTCTGTTTTGTTCCTAAACATCATCTCCAATAGCTGTGTGTGTGTGTATGTGTGTTGTGATATCTGGCATTTTCTGCCCAAGTTGGAACTTCCTCTCTCAAAGTCATTTTTGTTACAGAACTCTTCCCAGAAGGTGCTAGAGCTGATGTGATGTTCAGATCTGATGTTGACCTAAGAAACTGAAAATCCTTCACATGAGCAAGAGACGGTGGTGACCTCTCTTCCCTCCCATGATCAACTCACCTCCTTTGGAGACTCTTGGGAAGTTTCTTGATGGGCTTTAGCAAACTGCACGTTTTGGGGGGCAAATGATCAAATGAATACCAAACAGAATCTCATTAGGCTTTTGCCACAATTAAAGGGGAAGCAAATTTAGAAACCGCTCTGTGGCCTTCAAGGACTGCATGTCCCTACCTGCTCAAGTTAAGCGCTCAGAGATGCTGTGAAAACTGGACCCACGGCGTGAGGGTTCTGCAGCATCGATATCGCCAACATGACAAGTTGTCTCTTTGCCGTATGTTCCTTGGCATGACTAAACGTTAACAGCCAGGTTATCCTGGTGACTCTAGAATAATCAGGGCAACAGCACAGGAAATGAGTGGCAGTTACTGTAATTACTCTAGAAAGAGGACCAAAGCAAACAGAGATTCTCTCTAATTTTATATATTCCCCATAGACGCACACGCTACATCATTATCACTATAGGAGCTGCTCA
>NC_056075.1:47885112-47892612 GCF_016772045.2 Ovis aries | reverse complement strand
GACTTTCATCAGCCAAGACTCAAGAATGCAGGAAGGAGGGATGGAGAGAGGCTGGTGTCGGTTCACCGGCCCTGGGGGTGGGGTACCCAGGTCTGGAGCCACACCCTCTGTGCTGCCCACACTCCAATTGGTCCCCTTGACTCAGAACTCTGCACACTGTCCACATCCCAGTTAGTTTGAAACAGGTCTGAATTACCGTGTTTACCTGTTTGAGTGGAATCTCACCCAGAACCGCTCTGGGGTGCTCCCTGATGTAAAGTCATCATAAAAACATTACCTTTGGCTCTTTCTTCTGGCACTATTTTTATTATTGGGTTATTGCCATAATGTTTATTAGCACTTAAATTATAATCTCCTAATTCATGGTGCAATGTGTGTGTGTTCAGTCACTCAAGTCGTGTCCGACTCTCTGTGGCCCCATGGACTGTAGCCCACCAGGCTCCTCTATCCCTGGACTTTTCCAGGCAAGAATACTGGAGTGGGTTGCCATTTACTCCTCCAGGGGATCTTCCCAGCCCAGGGATCAAATCTATGTCTCTTGCGTCTCCTGTACTGGCAGGTGGATTCTTTACCACTACCACCACCTGGGAAGCCCCCATGGTGAAATGATTATGTACTTAAAGAAAGGAATATTTCTGCAAGTAGTAAGATAAGGAGCAAATCAAAGCTAGGAAGAAGCTGAATAACTTGCAGGAGATCATCTCACTGAGGAAATTATATGGAGGCTTTTCCCGCTTGCGTGGTACAGGGATATTTCCATGGCACTGTGAATCCTCTTGTAGAAGTCAGTTCTACATCAGGAAGAGTCTTAAAAATATTGATGACCATATACCTACAGACAAAAGGGCCAGGTACAGAAAATCTCTATTGTATTGAAATGTTGGTAGCATTTTTGTGGTGGAATGACCTTGGCCAAATATGTTGCAGTCTTAGGTAGCTACATACATAACTGTATCTTTGTTTTTAAATTAAAAAGAATTTTTAAAAAAATTTTCTATGCCCCCCCATTTTTTTTTTTTTTTTTTTACAGAGCGTGCTTCCTGTTCAGTAGCCCACTGCCAGTCTCCGGGTGTATGACTGGACTACAGGAGTGGTGGTATGGTACGACACAGCTGCTCTGTGAGTGAGACTGCGGTGGTGTGTAGCCTTTATAGCATCAACAAGAGGCCTACCATTGAATACACAAGACAAGGACAGGGGTGCTTGCCTAGAGGGTCAGTTGTCCTTTCCACTTTTTTTTCGGTCTGAGATATTACTTTTCGAGTTCTTGATGCCCAGTGGATGCAAGGCAGATATGTATCATGTGAAGCAGAAGGCACCTGCTCTCCAGCCATGAGGACTCCGGTTTCTCCAGCACAAAGTTAGCCTCAGCCTTCTCAGCCTCTACAGACTTTCAGGTCAAGAGAAGCAAGGAGCTCCCCCTCCCTACCCTGCCATGGAGATCACTCGGCATCTCCAAAGGTGGCTCCTAGAGTGTGCTTTCACTCTGGCAGTCTGTTTCACTCGGAGGTGGCGTGGCTGCCTCTCGTTGCTTTACCCTCGCCCCCAACCTCCCTTTAGTTCCTTCTCGCCTTCTCTTCTTTCTGCATCAGCCTGTGCCAGACACTGTGCCAGTTGTGGAGGAATAGAGGCCCAATAAAACCCAGGCCTGGCCTCACCAATGGACTGGGAAATCCCCCAGGGCAGGCATTTGGACATGGATCTGAGATGCTGATACTAGACCTGCAGCAACTGGAATGCATAAGGCAGACACATTTCAAATGCAGAAGGGTTGTGCAGAAGGGTTAGCTTTGACTCTGTGGAAAAAGAAATGGCAAAACCCAGTCCAGCCTTCTTGCCTGGAAAATCCCATGGACAGAGAAGTCTGGCGGGCTACAGTCCATAGGGTCACAAAGAATCGGGCATGACTGAAGCGACTTAGCAGGTGTGGTTGGATCAGGGAAGGCTTCACAGAGAAGGAGAAGCTGCACTGGGTTTTGGAGGATGAAGAGGAGTTTGCCAGGCTGACGAGACGGGGGCAGGATTTCAAAGAGCAGGCCAGGGAACAGTTTGCTCTGCTGTGTGTCTCTCTAAGCATACTGGCTGGAGCATCCATTGTTGGAAGAAGGAGAGTGGAGACAAGCAAGCTTGGAGAAGGGAGCAGAGCTCCACTGAGCAAGTTTTCCAGAGAGCAGCCATAGGGAAGCACGCAAGGCTGGCGGCAGGTTAGCTCTAAGCTCAGCGTGGCATTGGAGACAGAGTCGCCTCTGCTGCCATCGTCCTTGCCTCCTGTCGCCCTGGGTCTCTCCCCTGGGACCCCGAGCGTGGGGCCCACACTGCAGACTGTCGGCTCTGCGAGGCGGCAGCTGTGACAACATCTGCCTCGGCACGAGGATGGCATTTGGTGCCGGGGAGGAATGGAGAGCAGGCCTGAAATGAAACCAATAATGGGTTTCTTAAACATTTGCTTTATTGTTGCTCTGAACGCGCGCCCTGCTTTAACCCTGCGGATGGAATTCTATTGTGTCCGAGTCCACTGACGCTGAAGAAGGGTTTCTGGTAAAGAATGTGTCAAGGAGAAGGGGAGGAAATGTTTGAAGCTGCCCTTTCCCCCTGCCTGCGGGGCAGGTGGGCTCCTCAGAGCAGGGCTTTCGGAGCTGCAGCTGATGGGAGGGGCAAGGATTTGACTTTTGAACACAGAGCGCTGCAGGCAGGGAGATACCCCTTGCATTGTGTTTAGAATGTTTTCTTAATCAAAACACGATGCTAAAAGCCCTTTCGAGGGAAGGGAAACTTGGGCACCCGCACGATCTTACTTATAAATAGCTCAGACCTGCTCAGCAACCATGCACTCCTGCAGCCAGCGGGAGCTTTGAAGGAGCTGTCAACCCATCCAACGTACACCCTTCCCCAGTCATTGTAGGCAGAAACAATGCCACCTTCCCGAAAGGAAATCGGCAATAAAAACTCCTGCAGGATTTCCCACTTGGAGCTTTTCCCATTCAGACCCAAGATGGGCAGGCCTCCACTCCCACCCCCACAGCCGGGCCCAGCGCCCCTGTGACCGTGAAGCCACATTTACGGGTTCCAGGCACTTGAATATCTGGCTTTTCCTGAGTGGGGCATGGAAACTGCTTTTACAGTACAACAAAGCCTTTTTTTTTTTTCTTTTTTCTCCTCCAAATTGCCTTTCTGTTTCACAAATCTTAGGAAGCTTCTGAAATCAGTGTGGAAGACGTCAGAGGATAAAGTGGCAAGTGCTTTTTACAAAATGCCCGGTTAGCTTAAGAAGGCTTTGGGATTGCATTTTTTAAATTAATAGGTGGATATGTTTTTCTTTTTCTCCTTCTCTCTTTTTAAACAAATGCTGTGCTTTGTAGCAGCACGATCTTGCTGCTTTACAGTATCGATAAGTGCAGGTACGGCTGCGCTATAAAAGCCACTTTACATGAAGCAGGCCATTCCTACTTTATGGCCCATTTTTTACCCATTGTTCTCGAGTCATGTCATAGGTGTGTTGTAATGGGCTGGGGAGGTGGACGCCTTGAAGATCAGTTTAACGAAATGGTCTAATTTTGCCAACTTTAGTGCCAAAATCTGGATTGAAAAACGCAAGACTAATATCCCAGTAGACGTGCAATATGATGTCACTTCCCTGAAAATGGCCAAGATAAACATCTATTTCCAGACCACTTGCACTTACAACATGAATTCTACCTCTTTTTCAATCCCCAAATTACGGTTCCTGTTTTCTAACAATTTTAATGTTAACCTGGTTGACATTTGAACTTTCCTGACTTTTTCTCAGACTCGAAGATTTTATTACATTGCTGGTGGAGGAGGCAGAATTCCATTCCAACTATAATGATACTTTTGGAGCCTGAAAACCTGCTAACTTTTAAAAATGAAGCAAGGAAGATTGAATAGTCCTTCTGACAGGAGCGTATACACAGTTGTACAATTGAGAAACTCAGGACTCGCCCCACAGAGCTCTGCAAAGTGATGCTTGCTGATTGGATGCTCATTTGCCATCTGGGAAGCTTCATATTTTGTTTTTATTTCCCTTTGAAAGGGTGAGTGGAGTTAGTTTGTATCAGTATGAATACAGGCAATTACCACGAGGAATTCTTTTCTCAATGAGTCAAGTGTTTGTGGAGTGTCTATTACATCGGCAAAGCTCTCTGGGGATATAAATATATGGACCTGTTGCTCACAGACAAAATAAGCTGAGCATCTACTATGTGCCAACACTTTATGTGCTTTATCCGAAACCACACAAAACTCATGCAGAGTCGAGGCTGTAGTCCCCATTCTGCAGATGGCAAAACTGAGGAGGAGCAATGATAAATCAGCAGTTGTACCCCGCCGCTGCCAAAGGTTCCCACAGGACCTCATTTGCTGGACACTTTTGCTGCATATCAGACAGTGAGCTGAGCACATGCTTTGATCTCGGATGGGAGACGCTACTTACCCATTTTACAGATAAGAGGTCTGACGATGGAGGCAGGGAAGCTACTTGGTAGCAAGCGCTGGCCTTAAGTATTGCAGCCAGACTCTGTGGCCTCCATTGTCAGGCTGGGGGAAGTGATCGTTCCCCTGAGCACACTCCACGGACAGAGAACCCCAGTCCCGAACGTGCTCACGTGTGTGTTCACGCGTGGAAATGTGATGTGCCACGAAGAGCTGAGGCGTCAGGAGTGGCATGGGGTGTCAGGAGAGCTCAGAGAGATGGACGGGTGGGCAAGGGGGTCCCGAAGGGGCCCCGCCGCAGGCCAGGGTGTCCATGGCAGGACAGGCGGGGCATGACTGTCTGCACCCCCGGGCTCGCAGTTCACGCGCTCTCTCTCCTCTGGCCAGGCTGGATGGCGCCCCTGAATGTCAGACCCAGTAGGAGGGCAGTGCGCGTGCGCTCTGAGCTGAAACGTTTGTCTCAGCTGTCGGGGATGGAGACCACTATCTACTACCGTCTGCTACACCAGCTACTACCCACTACTACTACGGCTATTTCCACCAAGTACTGTGGACCACCCCCTACTACTGCTGCCTGCCACCATTCCTGCGACTCCTACCCCCTGTATTGCTGCTGCTAAGTCGCTTCAGTCGTGTCTGACTCTGTGTGACCCCATAGACGACAGCCCACCAGGCTCCCCCGTCCTTGGGATTCTCCTGGCAAGAACACTGGAGTGGGGTGCCATTTCCTTCTCCAACGCATGAACGTGAAAAGTGAAAGTGAAGTTGCTCAGTCACGTCCGACTCTTCGAGACCCCATGGACTGCAGCCCATCAGGCTCCTCCGTCCATGGGATTTTCCAGGCAAGAGTACTGGAGTGGGGTGCCATCGCCTTCTACCACCTTCTATTACCACCTGCTACTTCTGCTGCCTGCTACCATTACTGCCCCTGGTACTGTCACTCCCTACTACTACCAACTGCTGCTGCTGCTGCTGCTAAGTCACTTCAGTCGTGTCCGACTCTGTGTGACCCCATAGACGGCAGCCCACCAGGCTCCCCCGTCCCTGGGATTCCCCAGGCAAGAACGCTGGAGTGGGGTGCCGTTTCCTTCTCCAAACTACTGCCTACGGCCGCTGTTACTATCACTGCTCCTACTTACTACTAGCAACTATCGCCCACAGCTGCTGTTGCTACTATCACTGCTCCTGGTACTGCTACTCCCTACTACTACCCTGTGTGTCAGTGGGGACGCCTCCAGCCCAGGGGCTCCGGCCTGTCTCATTAGAGTGCGTGCTTCTGAGCTCTGTGCTGGGGTCAGGGGTCGCGCACTGTGCCTCTGACGGTCCTCGGGTGAGTGTCTTAGGGTCGCTGGCCCATCTTGCAAGCAGGACAGGGACATCCTTCTTTCCAGGAACTAGTGTGAGGGGCCAGGTGGTGTGGGGTGCATAGCCGTGCCAGCCTGGGGCTCACTCTCTCAGCACCTGGCTTCCCCTTCCCTCGGCTTGTGGGAAGAGACCCAGCGGGAGAAGAATCTTCTGTTCATGGGAGAGGCTGCCAGGATCTCCCCCAGCACGTGGCGTGGTCCTTTCCCGGGTGGGAGGCAGGCTCTTCCTGTCGAGTGGAGCAGGGCCCCCCACCCCAGGTCCCCTCGGAGCCTCCGGGCGGCCCACGGCGCAGCCCTGCCCGTCGCCAGACTCCGTCCTCCCGCTGGGGACGCAGGCCGGTGGCCTGCTCCCGGGGCTCACCCCACTCACCACTGTGAGCTCTCAGAGCGTGACTGCGCCTCACTCGTCTTTGCGTCTGCTTCTGCATGTGGGAAACACAAATGAAATGAAGCAAATACTTGTACGTGTTTTGACGGACTGGAGAGAGGTGAGGATTTAGGTTCCCAGGCCCTGGTGGGAAGGTCTTCTGCTGACCTGTGATGTTGGGAAAGTCCTTTCCGGTCGCCCCTACCCTTACCTTCCCCTTGAACCCAAGGAGTCGGCAGGGTGACCTCTCGGGCCCCTGCACTTTCTAAGTGGGTGTTCAATTTGATGCGTGTGGTGTAGAGGCCCGCCAAAATAGCTAATGAAGAAACATCCTGGGAATACACTGCAATTTCACAATGCATTTTAATTAGCCGTGTGTGTGTGTGTGTGTGTGTGTGTGTGTGTGAAGAGCTGCACTCAGGATGGCAGTGTGGCAACAGCAGGGCTCAGAGCAGCCTCTGCTTTTGAGAAACTTCCCCGGGGCACCAGCTATCAGGCCACCGCTCACACCGGCCGTATCCTGAAGAGCACGCGCCAGCCTGACACGTGCCGGGTGGGTTCTGTCCAGAGAGTCAATTTCCCCAGCTTGATTTCGTCTCAGCTCCGAGCCAGCAGAACCCTGGAGGCAGGAGGCAGCGAGGGCGCTCGGACTTTGCCGGCTGCCTCCAAAGCTGTCCGTGACCAGTAGGTTGTTTAGAGGGTGGATTGCTAATTGTTTGATTTCTCTGCCAACAGGATTCCCTGCAAATTAGAGTTGTAATCTCATGTGGGTATTTCCTGAATTAAAAGAAAATATAGAATAAAATAAATAAATGTTAGTTGTTTGGTTGTATAAGCTTTTGAGACCTGCAAGACTACTCATCAATTATTAAATGTGGCCAAAATGCCATTCTCAGCGCCTGTGTGTGCCTTTAAAAGAAAGACACGGCACACACACACAGCTTGGAGGCAGAGCTTGCCATGTTCTCCTGTTTAACTCTGAAGCTCTTTGCCCAGAAGCTTTGATTTCTCCTTTACATAGTTTTTTAAATTTGTTGTGTTTGTTGAACATATATATAATTTCAAACATACGCATTTATATATTTAGTGCACACAGACATACACACGCATATGTATGTCTACACTTACATATGCATAAATATATGTATATTTAAACTGGGATTCAGGTATGGTTTAGTTTTCACACTTTGGAGCTGGTTCATCCCACGTGCTGCTTTTTTGGCGTCAATAAGAGCATCTAAGACTACAAATAGCAACACCTAGGACTGGACACACTTCATAATTTGGTGGTCAGGAAAAAATGGCAAAATATTGCCCTGG